>NW_010130758.1:1795-50959 GCF_000699245.1 Pterocles gutturalis | reverse complement strand
CAATGTCTCGTCTCATTTGTATCAATCTCTGATGCAGATTACGAAGATCTAAAGCAGGGGCAATCTCTTAATTTCTACTCAAACATTTACTACAAACAGACCCTAATTCTGCTTGGGGACTGGGGTAGTACTATAATACAAGTAACAAACTAAACGATTCCCTAGGCAAACTATTTTATTTGCAGTTTTATTGTTATTTTTGTAATGGAATTTACAGAGAAATAACACAAATTATTCATAACCATTCGTTTTAAGTCTTGAAAGCTACTTCACAGCTCTCAGAGCCATAGAAGACCCTCAATATCAAGCAGTCTGATTCCCATACAATGAAGAACTTGCAATTTCACTCAGTAATTCCTACAGCAATCCTAACGACTTGTGTCTGAATGGGCACATTCCTTTTACTAATACATACGATCTTAATTTAAGGAGTTAAACCAGCAGAATATCACAAAATACCTTGGAAATTTCTTTCAATAAGAACTTTCACTGCCCAAACCCTTATAACTGGGGAGAGAAGAGGAAACACAGCCAAGCAAACAGGCAGAGGCACAGAAACATCGTACAGATTAACACGAATAGTGCACTTATTGGTCAACTAATAAAGACACATATAAGTAATACCAGACAGAACAATTCTAGTAATCTTTGTTTAAATGACTAGTAAAATATGTAATAAAATCTCACTGTTATACATATTCTTTGTAGAGGTGTGAAGGTGAGAATTTTATTCCTAGTCCTGCTGTTGATACTGTAGATACGGATTCAGCTTGCATAGGGATTTCAAAGCTAGTATTCAGACCACTAAGCTATTCCTCAGACCAAACTGAAAACAAATGCAAATGAACTACTGCCGATCCTGATGTCATGCTGTTTCCCTCCTGCCTTTCACCGTTTTCCCCCATTTTTCCTCTGAAAATTCTAACATGTTTTTAAAATATTATTAACCAATCTAATAAGTACCAGCCTTTATATTTTTTCTCATTTCTGAGTCTTTGTATTATGGCTTTGATCATAAATTCAATGTCTTTCCTCCAATCACAAGAACTAGAAACTTATTTTACAAACAAAAAACAAAGATCTTGACATTATCTGTTTACTTCAAGAGTAGAATCTTTAAGAAAAACATCAGGTATTATGACACTTTCAGTAACACTGCAACCACTGACAGCAAAGTAAAACATTTATTTAGGTGTGCACATCACTCTGGTTTTCACATCATGCGTAAACACTGAAATTCCACAAAAAGAGCTTTGTAGTTGAGAGTTGCTCTGGAGAAAAGTTGGATCTCATGACACAACCATGATTTCACAAAGTGGTCAATCAACAAGTGCTTCCTAGTACATAGGAACAGACCCTAAAATGCCAAATCCTAGCTTTGGGGACACAGTGGCAAATTTCATACTAATATAAACTGAGGTGAGATTCGTCCCAGTGTAAATGCAACCAGAATTAATGTTATGTTTTACAGAGTTCCTAAAGAACTACAAATTTCTTCCACCAACCACCTGGAAAAGGGAAAAATAAATGTCTTGCAGCAAGATGATGTTTTTAGAAATTAAGTCACAGCTGAAAGCTTGGATAAGTCCAGCTAAGAGAGGAAGAGAAATTCCCAGCCCTCACTACCAAAAGTGACTGCATACATTCCTCAGACTCAGAAGATGCTGTCAGCATTCAGTTCCTAGGCCGTATGTTAGTCAGAAGAACTATATCAATCCATAAGCCTAACCAGGAAGTTATCATGAGGGCTGAAACTGTGATGCACTGATTAAGAATCTGTTTTTCTCAATTAAAGACATAACCATAATTACTTCCAGCTGAGTCACCTACACTCCCGTAATGTACCCATCCTCAAATAATATTCAACATCACATACTAAGTATGTCAAGCAATTGTTACGTTAATAATACTTTGCACTTCTATTCTGCTTTTTTATCTCAGGAGCCCAAAGCACTTTGTGATCATGAATTAATCAATGCTACCACCACCTCTGCATTGGAAATAGTTGGTTTGAGTCCACTCAATGACCCTGGACAATAGCTGGAGATGTGATCCTCACTCTTCTTATCTCCTATCCTAGGTCTTAACCAGAAGACAAATCATCAAGTAATAAAACTGAGTGACAGTGGCTTCCCCAAATTCACCAAATACTGAGCACAATCAAAATAAATTTGTCAGAGTAAGCAGAGATCATAAACTTTGCCTTTACCAAGGTAGAGCATATGAAATACGTAAATATAAAAAATAATATTAATAAAAAAAGCACAACACAGAACTTCCTAAATTAACACCAAGTTTGCTAGGGGAACAGTGTCTTGTTCCACTGCATGATCATTAGGCATGTTTACAGTCTCTCTCTCCCATGCTATGCTTACATGCAATAAATGAGACTGTCCAATGTGGAAGATTAACAAATTGGAGAATAAAATAAACAAACTGATCTTGCTAATTTCTATTCTCCAAGCTTGGTTCTAGGTGAAGTTTCATAAAACTAAACCCTTCAGCACTGACTGTCAATAAAATATAGGTTTCTGCTGAAAGTATCTGTAGATTACTTCCTGGAAAAGGTTTAAATAGGACTGGTAATATGTCAAAGCTCATCAGATTTCCCCACCAAAGAAATCTGTCCTTTCAAGTCTCTCTAAATAAAGCACAAAATCCTGAAACACTTCACTAATTTTTGACATGGTTTTTACTTAGGTAAAATACTGAAGTCAATGGGAGCTTTGCTGGAAAAAAGGGCTGAGAATAGAGTTTGTAAAAGACATTATTCTTCTTTTCATGCTAGAAAATAGCTGCAGAAGGATATCAGTGCATGAGATGGAAGACAAAGGTTCAGACTTCACAGTGTTACGTCTAATAAGGATTATGTCTTCGAAAAAAGGACTCAGCAGACCAGACTGGTCATGTCCCATTAGTTGATACTTGACATGATATATAACCTTATGTTACCATCTTAAAAGAAGTAATACCATTAATGATACCTGTAGAATAGGACAAGATCAACACATGCTATACACTATCTAGAATTATAATCCAACTATTTAAAACATATGGTATACACCTTGAGTAACTCCAGATAATACACATTTTTCCTTTGTATTCTAGAATTTACCAAATTGCAGATATTTAGAACTTCCTTATCTTATCTTATCTTGCACAGATTTTCAGTAACATGGACATAAATTCTGTTTTTCATTTTTGTTTTATATGTACTGCAATTAATACAGAAGTTAAATATGGCAATCCAACTTTCAGCAATTTTTTTCTGTGATTAGTAGGCATGCATACAGGGCAATCTGGGCACTCAAGCTGTATTCACATCACTCAGCAAATGTACTGAGGGGGCTTTTACACCATCTCAGGTATAGGAACAATTAAACTATACGCTAATTATTCTTAACTGCCCATCATACCCCCAGTACATGGTACAATTAGAATGAGCATTTACAGCTAAAAGTTTTGGCCTATGGGCTCATCTAAATTGCCAGAGGTTCACTGATATAATCAAATCATTATTAATGACATCAACTGGTCTAGATCTGGCCTCACATCTTTATATGATACACCAATTCAGCAGAGAGTCAGAAATTACCTCTAATAACTACTATAAAAGGATTTAACCTAAAATACTATATGGTAGGATTATCATCAATAAATCATACACTAGATGTGGTTACAAATATGTAAAGTTTGTTTTTTAGGGCTCAAGGCATCTGCTTAAACATAGCTTTCAGGTGCCATCAGAAAAGCCGTAGAGCTTAAGCACATCTGGACATGGCTAGCAGATACAACTTACCACTTTCAAGCCTTTTGGGAAAAGTAGGGAAAGGCCAGGACATGTCCTACAGCATCGCAAATGGTACCAAATACCTATGTTTGAGCCCTTATTGTACAGAGAGGGCATGGGTACCTTTCCATCTACTCATTGCTTTCAGACCTTCTTATCCTCAGCATAAATGTAATAAAATAAAATTCCTTCTGTTTCTGGCCAAACAAAAAAAAATACATTAATGAAAAATGCTGCTCACAAAACTCCACTTTGTCCCTTCCATGTCTTGACTGCAGAAATTCATATTCTACCTCTGCAAATTCAACTGGCTGTAATACATGCAGAATTTCCTCCAACTGAGGGAAATGCTGAAATTCTAAGAAAGAACATCACTTTTATGTTTTATAAATACACCGAACTCAATCCTTACAAGAATTCACAAAGTCCTGACTGAACAAATTGTGTTGGACTGCATTTTCCCTGACTCTTGAATTTTCCTTTCAAGACTATGAGATTGGATTTTCCAGACTAGATCCAGAGTCTATGCAAGTCCCTTATACCAGCCAACACACTTAACCCACTGATTTCAAATGTTTGCCCAGAGTCTGCAGGATAGTATTATTTGCTCTTGTTCTGACCCTCCTTCTTCACACACTGCAAAAGCTACTGGGAAGACAAGTTGATGTGAAGAGACTTCTCTCAAAAACTAGAAATACTTCCCTGTAAAGCTCACGCAGTGCTTTGTCAAATTTCAAAACATGAATTTAAAAACAGAGAGACTTATCCGTATTTCTTCAAGATCTCACAGAGATGGTAAATACTGTTAGACTGGGGTATTAAGATAAATAGTATCACCTGCTGTCTCATCTTCACTACTCTAAAGAAAGAAGCCCAACACTGGTAGAAGGATTCAAACTGCAGCCTATATTTTCATGACTCTACAGTTTCTTTTTATTTCACCCATATTTGCTTTATTCACTGGCAGTGATGGCGCTTTTTGACGGTTGTATTTTCCCCAATATGTCCATTAAGAACAAGACTTTTGGTTTAGAGCACTGAAAGATTTGGTAGTGCAATCTGCACCCACAAAGGAGACATGGGTTTGGATTGAAAGCAACCTCAGGGACCTCGGTCAGTGGAGCGCAGACATATTATAAGCAAACATTTATTGAAATGGGAGACTTCTCATGCAGAGTGCTACTCCTGAATTCCTGAGTGTTTTTCTTTCAGAGGCAGTATACTGTTTCTGAATTCAACAAGAAATCAAATTAGGACTCCTGGGTTCCATTTCTAGCCTGCCACTTACCCATGATAAGATATTGGGTAAATCACTTAATATAAATATGCTTCAGTTTACAGAACTGAAATACTGCACATGGGTGTAGTAAGACTGATGAAAAGTACTATAACAGTATTATTAAAGCGCTTTCTCCTGGATTTTTAAAATTCCTTATCAAAGGTGCCCTTAACCTTCCTTACTAAATTTTAAAGCTTACACACTTTCTTAAGACTCTCCTTTTAAAAGGATAAAATTCTTTGAATGTCTGAAGATTTCCTTGCAGAATTTGTACAATATTTTAGAATAAGGCTACGTATGGTGCCAGTAGACTAGTGCCTAAGAAATGGTTGCCTTCACGTCCCAACAGAGAGTGGCATAATATGCTAAAATTGCTCTACATATCTTTATCTGACTTCAGCTTACAGTTCCGGGTACGTGTTAGAAAGGGTAGCTGTCTCCCTCTCCATCATCTCAGTCCTGCCCTAGAAGCCATTCCGTTTCACTCAGTCTGGTCTGTGCCTGGGCTCTGTCAAACAACTATTGGTTTGTCTAACATTTTCAAACCAATGAAATTATCTTAAATTCAGTCTTCTAATGCACAAATTAATGTTCACCAAAACCCTGAGGATCATATGCAGCAGATTAGAAGTACTAAGGGGAGTCAGGCTACGTCAATTAATGTTTAAGAGAGACCAATAATTTCATAAACAGACAAATTTAGTAATTGTGTAAGGTACCCATGCTGAGAACTCATGGTATATGTGAAACTAAAAAGAGATCATAAAATGTAAATGCAAACCATTTAGGAACTAATAAGAAGTCTCATCATTATAATTATGTACTAAGTAAGAGAAGTCCATCTTCTCATAACCTGCAAAGCAGAGTATAGTGCTCCCATTTTACACACAGAAACAGAAAAACTAAGCCTAACTTTTTTATGGACAACTCCCTAATTTCATTTATTCAGCTTCAGGCACCATGCATAGAAGAACATCAGATAACTTTTAAACTGCTTACAGTCTTCATCCAGACTTCCTTTATAGTCTATGAACAGAAGCGAGCCCTTATATGAGAGCTTATTTCAGATACCTTTCCTTGTGACAGGCTGAATCACATCTCCAAGTGCCTAATATTCTCCAACTGATTGCACAGGGAGTCCAAATAAGGATGGAGGTACCTGCAGCATATGCAACTAAATACCAACAAGAAGATCCTTTCACCCTGGTTTTCAGAAGCTCTGAGCATCTCTGGCACCTAATGAAATCCATAAAACCTACAAGTGTTTAGCCCTTATTTGAACCAAGGATGCATAAAAAGGAGCTTTCCATGATTAAAGCACAATAACTGGAAGATCATGTTGTGAATTCATTAACAGTTTGTTAATTCAAAACATTAACATCATAAGCACAGGGCAGAAGCCTTACTGCTCCTGCAGTCTTTTTTTTTTTTAAGATTACGTCATCTCTCCAGCTACTAGTAATACAATGTTCAGACTGGCCACAAGGAAATCTTATACAGGATGCTCCAATAGAGACACCATAATTTTAACTACAATCGGACCTTTGGTGCTACCCTACCAGGAATACTTTTTGATTAGCTCTTCTGTTGTGGTAGCACACACCACACCTGCTTTAGTTCAGCAACAAGGACCGTCACCGAGGAAGTTTCTACAGTTTTTGTGGAAGTTGTGCAGTTACCTCTCTTCCTCTTTTCAAGTATACTTTTTCCTCCTTTTCTCTCCATCAAAAAGAGAAATGTGATCTTCCCAGGTAGAAAATTAAGCATTGCCAGGATTGTTAATATACCCAACAGCCATTCAAACTAGTCTGATAAATGAAAGCATTTAAATAGTTGCAACCAAAATAAGCAATAGAAGGTGGGAAAAGAAATGCATAATTATTCCAGCCACTAGGGTACTGTTTATGTTATATGAATTGGAGCATCACAAAGTACATAGAACACAAAGTACTACTAGCATTTTTGCATGCCTTACTATCTGCATACTAAATCACAGGTATGTGAAGTATCAAAAATTTAGAAATAATTAGCTTAGTTTCTCCAAATTATGTGTCAGCCCTGTAAACTGGTCGTTCACATCTTCCCTGCCATGAAGACTGCTCAAAAATATAAAATGGCCAATCCCAACCATGACGCAATGTGATTGCTTTAAGCTGACTCCATTCCCTACCTGATGTCTCCATGTTTGCAGGTGGTGCATGTTAGAAATACCAGAGATGAGGTAAACAAAATTACATAAATTAACAGAATCACCCTTCTCTTTCACATGGTCACTCTGACCTCCAAGAGCCCAAGTAGCAAAGAAAAGGCCACAAAGTAGTAGTGAAGGGAAGGTCTTCATGGCTGTCCTTTCTTTCCCCTTCACTAAGTGACTTTTCAGGGACCTTCCTGCATGTTAAGCATCTTTTTTGCATTGCTTAATATTGTTATTAATAATTCATATTTTTCTCTTTTTCCTCTCACTCTGACAACTTTTATTTTTAATCAATGGGCATGTGTCAAATTGCTTTGTTATTTATTTATAATGTAAGCCGACAAAAGAATGGGATATGTGGTATAAAGCTGAGAGAGTGTTTCTTTCCTACAGCTGATATCCTTGGTAATAACTATGTGCCTTGTTCTAATCAGTAGAGTCCAAAAAACTAATTTTGCCACAAATAATGGAGGACATGTTTAGTAGATTTGTACAAATGGATGTCTCTGCTCTGTCCCCACGGTCATGCGCTGAAATAAAAGTTGAAAATCTAGGTATGCACATTGTCTTTTAGAAAGAAAAGGAGTAGAGTGCACAAAGATATTAATAATAATGTACCAAACACTGATGCACTTATTCAGACATTATTACAGTATTGCTCAGATCGATGTGCTTGGTCCCCTAATATATCACCAATTTTTACAAGCTGTTTATGGCAGAACCCGTACTCTTTTCAGCTAACAAAACCCCAACAGAATTACTAACTTGCCCAAGACCAGAGAGGAAGTCAGTAGTACAACACCTGCTTCAACCGGCAGCCCACCTTGCCTCATAATGCATGGGAAAATTGCATTATGAGGCATCTTGCCTCATAAAGCTGTGAAAACAATTAAAGATTTCCTCACTGAACACATGAAAAGTAAGCTGTTGATTACAACTGGCTTCTGTCTTACATACTTGGTATTTCACTCTTACATCCCTTTTATGCATACATATTTTACCTTGACTGCTACTTTAGAACTCCTTTAGTTACTCTCTGGACTTATTTTTTTCAAAGAGTAAAACATCTCATAGTTCCAGCTGAATGAAACTCAACGTTGTGACTGTCTTGGTGTGTCCTAAGGCAGGAAGCAGCCCTGTCTGCACTGTGGGAATGGTTTGGTGGAGCTTAGCATTGTATTCAGCAGCAATGCGAGTGTGCTGGAAAGGATGTTGTCACACAGGGTGTAGTCATTGTAAAATAAAGCACAAAGCTACGAAAAAAAAAGGATTAGACACTTTTCTTGGATAACAAGGATACTGTGCCATGCAACTGCTAATTCAAAGGAAGGCATAGACTGAGCTGTCTACTTAGACTCCTTCTTCCTGGAAGGCTCCTACTTCCCATTTTCCTACAGTCACCACCACTATCCATGTTGAGCACTCAGTGGGGACTCTGTTTGAACTTTCTATTTCAAAGCCCAGGGAGAGGGTTGGTGCAATAAAGTAACATCCATTCAGATCCTGTGCCAAGCACAATGTAATACCAGCAGATATTAAGTCCAGCAGAGTTATCTGTTATAGCTCTGAAAGCCAACCAAGTGGCACAGCACATCAGAAATCTCAAAATGACCATATGAGCTGGCCAGTGAATTTGAGAAGGTACGTCAAAGAAAGCAAGGTAGAGGTTTACATCATTAGAGCATTACATCATTAGAGCTGTGGTTTGGGGAAGGGAAGAATTTACTTTGATTTTTCAGAATAAACTGTCATAGTCTACATACACGCATTTGTTTTTATTTTCAAGTTAGTTGGTGTTTCATTTTGTTGTAATTAATCCACCATGGACGGGAGAATAAAAATTGAAGCATTTTCTTTGATGCTATCCTAGCCTTAATGCTTTTTTTTTTTCAATGCCTTCTTCACCACACAGATCATGCTGAGAATAAGCATGGCATTCAGAATGAGGATTGTCCCTCCTGATTTACAGTTCAGGGACACAAAGAATGCAAATGTCTATTTCTTATGAGTAAAGACCAGCTGGTAGCCAGATCGCCTCCATCTTAAGCCTGCTTTTCATACAGTTATTAGAGAATCCAGACTCCAGTACGGCCATAATAGAAGTGGACAGTTCACATATTTTGTCACGAACACCACCAGTAAGTGAATTTCCTCTCCTCTACAAAATAAGGGACCATTCAGATTTTGAGTGCCAGAAGAAACTATGGCCATTTAACATACTTTGAACAAAAGAAATACAGTAAAACCAGGACAGCTCTTAGGCATCATAACTCACCCCACCACATAATCAGGGATCAGCCACATATGGCATCTGAACAACTTTCAGAACAGAAGAGCATTGCCCTTGCCCAGGGAGAGGAACTGAGCAGTCCAAAACTTGTGCTGGAGTCCAAAACTGCTGGGGAATTAGTCTGTGATTTCTGATCTCAGAAGGCTAGAGAGTGCTTTCCTCACCTACCTTCCTTTCCCAGAAGAACCTCACAGAATTAGCTTTTTATTTCTGTTATCAGTTAGGAACAGCATAAGCAGGTAGAAAGAGAAGAAGGTTCTTGTCTAGCATACTCAACAACTTTATGGATTTAAAAAGGCCACAGGTAAACCCTCTGGATGCACAGATGAACTGGGCTGTAAGACAAGTAAAAAGCTAAGTGATTTTGAAATAAGGATAGTGTGCCAGAAAGCACCAACTCTCCCTGGATATGAAATAATGCCCATTTCTGTTTACTGACTTCCCTTATCTGATTCAGGAACACAAAAGCAAAGATGGGCATGAGTTATTCAGTTTGTAGTGATTTGGGTTTTATTGGGGATTTTTGTTTTGTTTTGTGGATTTTGGTTTTTTTAATAGGAATCTGGTTTTATTTAGGGGTGAGATTTTCACAATATGCTGTACTGGTCTACTTCACCTTAAGTGTATGTTTAAACCCCACATTTATCTCTGTGGACATAAAATAAAATCCTTGCTGACTTTTGAGAAGCTTACCCTAAAAAACAACCCCCAGAAAAAAAATAATCATTTGGTGTCAGTATGTATCTGATGCTTACAGGTGGTCCTGTCTTTTCTCAACATAAATTTTTCATTTCCTACCAGCTGAAGCTTCTCTTTTTTTCTCCTTTTATAATATGCTTGACTAACAGATGTAGTTACATACCGAACTGATATAAAGGTACAGAAGTCTAACGGGGGAAAATGATTGCCACAGATATTACACTTACCTATTCAATGCATAGTGGTACATACATATCCACATAATTACAATCTGCCAGTAACACAATGTGAATGCAGTTCAAAATGTTGCTTGGTATGTGTTCAGTCTAAAATCTAACAGAGATTAAAAAAAAAAGGAAGGCTTGCCCTAGTGGAGAAGTGACACTACCTAGGATTACTGATTTGATGACTTGGGTCTTGGGATGAGAGACTCAAAACATTTGGATCATCTGAGGTAGCACACAGCCCACAAGAACAAAAATCAGCTTGAACTGTAAGGACATGTGTGTGCTTCCAAGGCCTATGGCTCTTCTGATTTAAACAGCAAGGAAAAGGTCAGGGCATCTGTTTTTTCTTCCTCAATTGCCACTTTATTTGCTGTGTGGTCTACCTCATTTCTCTGTGTCTCAATTTCCAAATCCTTAAACAGGAAATGCAAATTGTGTACAACACCAACACTCTGAGATGGTGTGGTTTATTTTGATCGAGTTCTTTTGCCATCAACTGATGAAGCATGCTATCTGGGGATTAGGTATTTTTTGACAAAAAAAAAAATAATTGACATTTTCATGTAAAAAGTAATAGTACTATGCTGATATGAAACCAAAGGAAATTTATCTTTTCATGTAGTCACTTTCCAAAGTATTTACTTCTACTCTACAAGCCTGCCTTATGCAGCGTATGCATTTTGAAATCAAGTACACTAAGAGGAAAGTCTTCTGATTATATTTACACCATAAGTCAAATTTAGTCCTACCTTATACACTAGGTACCACACTTTGACCTTCAAGAGGTGCCCATCAAGACAAAATTTATTTCAGTACCTTTCTATGCCAAAGTTTTCCACAATCTTGCTCATGTGTTTTACAGCAATACTTTCTTTTTCCCCGTTCATTAACTATTAAAATAAAATATTCACATGACAGATTTTTGCCTCAGTTTTCCCACAGCAATATTTCCTCACCCAAGAGGATGTCAGGAAGTTTCATTAATTGTTTCTGAAACATTTACAACTTTACATGGAAAAGGTAAAGCATCTGTCTCCTAAAGGAGAAAAATCATTTCCAAACAGATAAAGTATCTCAACTCCCCCCTGAAGCACACATATATTCTTATTCTTCTCTCACAGATAAAGAATTCGAGACATGGGTGTTACAATCTGTTTGTCAAGTTCACATTTATTATCTGAAGACCAGAACTTGTGTCTTTTTCCCTTCAGCTCCAGTCTTTCATCTCAAAGCGATGCTTTTTTGGTTAAAATACCTCTGCATATGGTGGCAGACCAGAGGGTATCTGAATTAAGCAAGCCATTTTACAACAAATAGCATTGGTGAAGCTTGGCTTCCTTTGGATTTGGGTTCTCCCCATCTACGACATTCCAGCCACAACAGCCCCAGCCTTCCCAGTTATGATTGACCTCTCCCACTGTCCCACTTCTTCCTCCTGCATTCTTTTGCTCTTCCTTCTGGCCAACACTCACAGCACCTCCAGCTCCTCCTCCACATCAACTGGTCAGGCACCCAGAAGTGCTCAGGAGCACGAAGCACAGGCACTAACCACCGGACCAGTCTGGGAGAGCTGGCTGCCCAGCTGGCAGAACAACCCTTGTGTGCATCACTGGAGTGCGCATGTTGGGCTCCCTAGCAGGGCTGGAATAATTTCTGCCTCTGCCTCATTTATGGTTTTCAAAAACCTGTAGGAATTCAGTCCCTTTGCATCCTTCACCATTCTGCCAAGCTTGCTTAACACCAGATGGTTTCAAGTTAACAAAAGAGGAGAAGAGTGGTCTCCTAGAAATGAGGCATCTTGTACCAGTGACTTACCAGCATGAATACCCCTCTCACCTTCACTCATAATTTTCTGGATTCATGGACTGTTAGCCAGAGTCATGGCAGGCCACGATGGTTAGCCCATGTGAAATACAAAGCCCACTTAAAGTACAAAGAAATTATGAGCAGGCAGCAGCTCATTTGAGCTAATCTTAAATGAGAGTTGCTTTTTTTTTTTTTTAATAATTTCTTTTAAAAGCTGAAATGGAGGAATAGAAATTTTTAAAAAACCCGTTAAGATTCCTAAACAAAAAAATCTAAGGCAAAAGCATCAGCAGTTGATGCAAAAAGAGAAACATGCTAAAGAAAGAAAAACAAAAAGAAAAAAAAAGACCTTGAACTTCAAAACATATCACCAGGGATACCACCAGGGATGGCCACCACATTTAAAAACTGTATTGTCTCTTTCCAGAGAGCGCATTTATTTTATTTCTTTCTATGTATCAGGACTGTAGTAGTATTTTAACACTAGGTTAAACTATTAATACCAAAATGATAGTCTAGGAATGAGCTCACAGGTACGAACTGAAAAAGGTCTCTGCTGCAAACTGAAAAATGGAGACTGATGCTCAAAAGACATTAGGTTTATCTCAGGAGTAGGAAAAGGAAAACCATGTCAGAAAACTATGTCTTCAGGATAGGAAGCCACAGGGAGTTTGGGAAGGATATTGTGCCACTGTTTGCTGAGAACTTGAATTAATGTGCTAAGTCTCTGTAACAAACAACTCCAATGAACATACCCAGACTGAGATCCTCTGAAGGAATGATTAGCACTGAATTACAGACCTGAAAGCAAGAAGGCATCATATGAATACTATTCTGCCTTCACGCATAATACAGGCCCTAAAGTCCTGCCTCCTACATGCAAACCAGACGAGCCCCAAACAAAATAAAGATCTACTGGGTTTCACTTGTTCAGGCTGAGAATCCCTCATCTGAGTCCAGCCCCACAGTCATCCACCGCGGCACAGCACCACCTGCTCAGGGGAGTGCTTTAGCTTCTCCCCCATCCTGGGACCACTTGCACCAGGCACAGCTTGATGGCTTGTCCTCTGCTGTGCTAAGCACGCTGCACCCACCACCCAGGGCTGGGGAGGAGCCATGGCCCTGTACTGCAATACGACTGCGCTGCCCAGTTGTCTCCATGCTCAACATCCTTGCAGAAGTAACACACGCTGTAACAACCTAACACTGCGGCTCCTCTCCCACCACGGGGCTGATCACATGTGGACTTCTTTGCTATCCTGGCTCACAACCTAAATAATGTTCCTTCTCGTAACCCCTCTGTGCAACATGACCCCAATGCACAAGCTCTCATGTGCTGGGCCTGAAAGCAAACAGCAGAATTGGGGAGCCTTGGATTTATTTCAAAGTAGATGAAGTCCCTTTCCAAAAGAAACAGGAACATAATATATATGGAAACAGTGAGACATGGGTTTCAGACTGATCAAGCTGAAGCAGTCTTCAAGGCAATCTTTTGTCACAAATGAGCAATATTTTCACTCCCCACCCTGCAGCAGACTCCTGTGATATATTTTATTTCCTTTGCAACTGGCATCAACTCGTTTTCCAAAGTCAAATACATCTACCTTCCTTGCTTTTCTCTCTTGGGACTCTTTGAAAGTGAAGGAAAACATCAAGACTGGACTGTGTTGTGGGATTAAACATGTCAGGAGAGAAACAACAGAGAACACAATTATAGGCATGATACATAACACAAAATAAATTGGGAAAAGGGTGAGAAAAATAAAAAGCATAGACAAATCATCTGAGCTATCCCTGCAGAGCATAAATCCCCCTATAATTTGCCCAATCACAATCGCTTGGTTTAGGATTCTGCCGTACTGTTTCACCACTGTCTATCGTTCACACACATAAAACCAATGCTGCTTTGAGCTGCACCGCTTGATCATAAAAAGCCTTCCTCCCCCCAACCTCTCCTCCTCCCAGCACAAAAATCCCAGGTAAACCTCCCACGCAGTATCACCTCCTCACAGCACTTAGAGCTTCTGTGCCTGGCTACCTTTTATCCATCTCACTTCAAGCATCATTTTCTGAGGACCGACTCACACCACCACGTCCTTTACTTCTAAGGGGACTGGGTAATTTGCCCTTTGTAGAAACATCTGTTTTGTCAGACTTCCATTCTTCTTGGAATTGCAAGAGGTCCTATCAATTCTGTGTCACAGGAGAGTATGTGAACTGGTGTGAGGGGGAAATCATCATGGAAAGTACAAATGTCTTCATGAAAAGACACTATCACTGCCTTACATTCAGTTAGATTTCAGATGTCATCACAGTTTTGGATGGCAGCTCTCATTCTGTCTCTGACATCTCCCTGTGTGGGTGTGTTTGTGGCATTTCTCTGCGTTTCCTGCATCACTTATACATTATTCTGAGTAAAATACTAAATGTATTCATTCTATTTCTTTCCTTCAAAGCTCCTGCCCTGGTATACTGAAAACTCCATCACTGACCATCTTTCATATCCAAGGTTAAAGAAGCTCTCTGGAACTTCTGTTGGTTTGAATTTTCTACCACTTCACAGGGAAGGGATTGTATAGGAACCTAAACAATGCTTTAAATATGCAGAAAAGAAATAACACCTTTATAATGAAAAGGTGAGCCTTCTAGAGAGAGAGGTCACAGCCTAGTAGTAATGTGCAAAGAAATGCTAAAGCCTCATTACTACTCACAGCTATAGGGAGATCTCCTTCAGCTCGGTTGATAATGGTGTGGAACCGCAGGACCAGGACCGCTAAGGCAATTTGTCTGAAAATAGGAACAGGAGAGCAATTTTTCCTCTAACAGTATCATATATTTACAGTTGGCTACAGTATTTTCTCTGCTTAACTCTCCATCAAGATTCCATCTTTTAAACAAAAGCAGAAAAATATCTCCCCATCACTTTATTTTCTCCCAACTCCTCAAAAAGTTTTCCATCCTATTCATCTTTTTCATTTTAACTTTTCAAAATGGTTTATAGCTCTTATGACTTGTTTTTCCAATTTTTATAAACTTTGTTCCAACCTGATGACTAACGGAAAAATGATTTTACAGAAAAACTGAGAGTAACTCCTAGAAAAACTTTTGCATCTATAATACCTTCTTATTCTTGTACTCATCAATTTTAAAATCTGATTATGGTTATTACTAATTTGTTTTCCAATAGCAGTAAACACACTGAAACACCTTCCTCGCAATCTAGAATTTAAAGATTTTAATATTTTATGCTCGGCAGTAAGAGCCATGTTCATTATTTGCTCTTTCCTAATTTCTCACTACTAGCTAAAATTCTGATTAGTTATCCTCTTGATTTCCTTTACCGTTATTTTGCCCTGAAATCGAAGACCCTATTCTCCAGTACTCAAATTAGAAGGCTAGAAGTTAGGGTCTCTGTTACATTTTCTACCTCCAGCAATGCAAGACAAGTAATTTTGTTGCCTTGTATAACTTACTTGCTTATGCAAGGATCTCTACAGAAAGGTTACACCACTTGATAGTCCTCTGATATCCCAAGACCAAATGTGCTTAAGAGCACCTACGATAATGAAGTGCTGCCAGCCCTGCACTGTGGCCCTGATTCAGTAAGCACATGCCAGGGATTTCAGCTGGATGCCTCAAGCTTAAGAGCACAAAATTAGGGCTTAATGACTTTATTAATAATGAAGCATTTATATTCTCCAACCATTTTCATTCTGAATTGGGATTTATGGTAGTGTGAACAAAACCATGAACAAATTGCATCTGACATTATCAATAGCTCACACAAGCCAAGCTCTGTCAACATGTGAAGAACCGAAAAAGTGCAGACATAGCTCCTTAACCCCTGGAAGGCTACCTATATACTTTGACTACCCCATATCAAACCTGTAAGGTAGGACAGATAAGACCAGAAAGAGGTAACAGTAATGGTATGATTTTTTCTTTCTTTGCTAATGACCTCCATGTGTTGCTTTGCTAGAGGTATTGAACAAGTTACACACTTCAGAAACATGTTTTGAGTTGCCTCAGTACCTAGCTTTTCAAAAGTAACATACTTTTTCTTCCTTAGCTTTTCCCATACAGGGTTCACAATGATGTGTGGAAGGATACGTTAGTTATTCCTCCGCTACTGTCCCGCTTTTGTGTGGGAAACAGATATAAAAAGAGTTTTCAAATTACTCAGCTAATCAATGGCCATAGCAGAATTTAGTGCAGGTTTCCACCTTTCAGCACTCTGCTCTAACCCTGAAGCTTGCCTTGTTCTTAGCAATGGATGGCTACTTTCAGCATACAAATGCTGTCCCTGCATCCCCTACCATAAATGCAATTTAAAAATATATGTATTTGGACTCTTAAAGTCCATCTTTTTACTGTTTCTCCTTTTTTTTTTTTTTCATTTTTTTTTTTCCTGGTTTGTCTGGGAAACAGGATTTCTTTGCATAGCAGAATCTGAATAGGGAGCTGCACCTGTTAGCTCTGTGATACCTCAGGGCTCTCTAGTCAGCGATCTGCTTTTCAAAATCTATTTGTTATCTCTTGGGCAACCAAGAAGGCACAAAGTATGTTTTGTCACCTTAAAGCTGAAAGTGATCATTTACACTAGAAAAATATACCAGGCCAGGTAGAATTTTTACTAAGGAAGAAAGGAAAAAAAATTCCTGGTGGAAGGCAGAGAGGAGCAAGAAGAGGAGGGAAAAGAGGGGAGAAGGGGGGTGAAGCGAGAGGAAAGGAATGGGGATGAAACTCACTTGCTTCCAGCAAAAGTCAACTCGATATGCGCTACTTGTCCCCAAGGACTTTGTATCACATATTTCTATAACATGCATCTATATATCTGCAGAAATAAAAGGATAAAATTTGACAGTCTAAACTGAAAAAAGCTTTTTCCAGACGTTTTAATGTGACTGCCGGTCTTGACTTAGTGCCTGAAACATGCACCTTTCAAAAGAATGAAGTATCGTAGTGCCACCCAAGGAACAGTCCCGGGATTCGCCTGTGTTTTCCTGTAAGAGTAGACCAATGACTGATTCATACTTCCATTATATCACAATTGTGCTTTTGTTTGGCACCCTCTCATTTCTTGCAAGTCACTTGCAGATGGTCTAGAAGCCACAGAACAAGCTGTACTTCCTTTCCATGTCAGCCATCCTCATCTTATGGAATCCTTCCAGTTTGCTGCACACAAGGTACAAGGATCCTTCTCCAGAGATCTCTCTTCTGCCTTTAAAAACTTTTCTGAGGGTTCTGTAGTAAGCCTTTCCTATTACCAGAAATAAATAAATAATTCACACTGCTTCCACCTCTCAATGCACAGTAACTTCATGGCACCCAACTCAGGAAAAGGAAACTGAGGGATTTGGTGGGGTTGCTCAGCGCCTCACACAGATGGGGGTCCACAGGGAATACTTTTGAGAATACTATAATATGGCTACATAAGTTGATATTTTGCCATCACTTTGGATTTTGCAGTCCATCCTGATCGCCTTGTCTCAAATAGGACAGAGAAGCAAAAATAGTTCAGAGAGTACAAAGACTCATTAAAGCCCTCAATAGCTTTCCATATGCAAAAAGTTTAGAAAACCTGAAACTGACAGAGACAATGAAACAGACTGAACATAGTGGAAGTGATATAAATGCAACTGCACAGAGAAAAGAAAATAAATTTGAGCTCCCAAAAAAAGAGGGGACAGTCATTAAAACTAAAAGGCAGAACATTAAAACCAATAAAAGGATTATTATTTTTCATCCACATACTATATAATTAACTTGCAGTACTCTGCACCCAAGACATCAGAAGGGCAAAGACTTTGTGAGTTTAAAAAGGACTAAATATTGCCATAAAAACAATAACAATAAAAAACACCATTATAATAATGATAAATATAATTATAGAAATAATTAGCATACAACTGAATAAACAGAATATCCACAATTACAGTACAATAAAGTATGAGGACTGAAAACCGCCTGTCTTTAAAAACATACGCCAATTTCAATTTGATACCTATTAAGGAGAAACTAACCCTGTGGAAAAGGTTAAATCAGCATAACTCTTTACCAGGAACTCGGCATTTTTTCTGAAGGACCTGATACTGAGTTCTGTGATGCTTACTGTGTGGCTTTTTAGAAGGGCGTCTGCAATGCATAAATGCCCATCAATCAACCATCCAGCTTGAACACCCCACCTGACAGGGTCTGTAAAACCTAAAGCCCTATTAAAAAAATCCTATTAAAAAATCCCTATGAAGTCACAAGAACATTTTTGCTCTTCAAGGGGTATGTTCTAGTTTTCATTTAGTTGTGAAAAGTGAGATTGTTTTGGCAGTTCCTTTTATTGCACCAAATTAACGATGAAATGGGGATCAGAAATGAAGAACAACATTTTGTAGGTTTGATGAAAAATAGTAATGCTACTGGTTTTTTATATGATGATTAAGACGTAAGAGTCATATTTTAAGGCAGAGTATTCTTAACCACCTATAGATCTCCATAACCTAACAGACTTTTTTACTACTAGAAAATGAAGTTCGCATGTGGAACAAACAAAAATAAAATTCTCCGTGAAATTCAGCCAACTCATGGAGACACGAAAGTCTCCTCTCTTAAGGATTTCTGTCCACGTTTAGTCTCTGATGTGTAATTTTGGGTATAATTGTGAAGCAGCCTCTCCCTCGGTGGGGTCATTAAAGAGCTTGACCCTTTGAACAGCTGTCTACTTCCCAAAAAACATGTGGAAGCTTAGGTATCTTGGAAACTTGCACCCATCAAACTTGGCTGAGAGCAGCCAAATTCAAAAAGGAAAGGAATAGGAGACAGGTATGCAAACTGTATACAGGAGCAAACAGCTTGGGTTCCCAGACAGCTCACTTCTCTGGGGAGCCACACGTAGGGAAGCCCTGGGGATGCAGGCAGTCCCTGCGAGTTGCTTAGAAAAACCTTCTTTCTTGCAGCATCTCACATGCATTCCTTCAGTGAAATTAGACTGCCTAGCGACGCAAGCACACAGGGGTAATATGTTCCTGCCCCACACCAAGCTGATGTGTAGCTTTTTAATTAGAGGCACCTCTATAAAAGCCAAAACTCATCTGAACTAAACAAAACTTCCTCCCACAAGCTCATTTTGTTTTCTTGTATATCAATACATCTGTGCTGACAGAAAAGCATACACTACAGCCTAGAAGACTATCTCCACTTCCCCAACTCCTAGACGAAATATAGCCATGAAACCAAAACATGTTCTCTCCGAAACAGAAGAAAGTAGCACTCCTATAAACGATGGACAATCTAAAACTTCAGAAGAAATATATGCAGTAATACACACATTCTTACCTGTGCAAGTCTGTACCATCAGCCTTTGAGAGCTTTTTATATATCTACTCTGTAACGATGCATTTTTTGAAAATGGTTCTAGTGCTTAAGAATTTAGGAAGAGAGCCACAGCTTAAGAGAGCAATTATTTGCCAGTAAATACTCAATTTGTTTGTCCTGTGATTTTTCTTCTCCTAACTTGCCCTCTCCATAATCCATCTCTCGCTGCATCATGAGCACAAGAAGTCTTTTCTTCATAACATAACACTTCAGTTCGCTATTTTGTTAGCATTAATTAAGAATTCCCTCTACTGGTCATTTTCTATACTCTTACAAATAGCACCTTGAGCCCTGGACACTAGAAGGCAGTGAGTCAGTGTGTGGGATTGAGCCACCGTTTATAAACACCTTCAACCACATTCACCCAGTTTACAATATTCAGGACATCTCAGCTGAATTACTGCTTTGTGTCCGGTTTGTATTCAGATGGGGGCCATATGTTCCTTCATGTATTACAGCAGAGCTCATTAGCACTGCTGCAGTCAAGCCACAGCAAACATTTTTTTCTATCTTGCCTCCATTTTAACCCGATTTAAAAAATTTTCTCTAGGGTAGGTTTCTGGAAGAGAACTGCTCAAATCAAAAGTACTGTTAAAATGGATATGTGTAAGTTTAAAGTTACTTTTAAAACTAGTAGCAGCTTTTGCTGCAAAAGAACTCAGTTGTTATTTAGGATTAAACTACTTAATAAAAGCACCTTCTAAAAACATGGAAAAAACCTTCACAAAACCTCTGTTGCACTAACCACAAGGGCTAAATACTCAGTGAGCACACAGACCTAGAAAAACTGAGTATTCCACTTCTCTTGTAAGGATTTAGGCACATAACCTATTTCTAAAGAGGGTATGTATGTATGTATCTGTGCAGGCAGCGTCATACAACTAGATTAACACCTTGCAATAATGGGGAGAGTGGGTGTAGTTAGAAATCTGGATGTGCAAATTGTATTTCCTAAGAAATTTTGTGTAGGCAAGTTCCATTCTGCTCAATCAACAGTAGGCAGAGAAATACTGTATTTGGCAAAAATTAGTAAAATGCAGAAGGAGTGACTTGAATCACCCACATTAATTGCTAAATGAAAATCTAGGTTCTGAAATACAAAACAGGAACACTCTTATAGGGAGTAGAAGAAAAAAATGACCCACCTGGGACTAAATGGTACAATAAAGAATCCATTTAAATCCCTTTTAGGACAGAAATGGATCAGCTGTCAAAACCAGTTTGCATATGGCTACTTCTTACACGAGTGAAAACAACTTGTGGGCCCAAAACTGAAAAATAGCATCATATCACGGACACTTCACTGCATTTAGAAATACTGTGAGCATTTCATATGATGCAGTGATACCGTACAAAACTATGGAACTTCCAACAAATTCAAACCACAGGATGATAAAATGTAGCAATATTTCCCCACATACAAATATGCATTCTAAAATACCATGTTCTAAGCACAACAGCATCAGAGGCATCAAACATCCCTAATAAAATGAATTTATGTCATGCATAGCCTATATATCAGCTGTTAAAAAGCAGACAAGTAAAAAACATGTTAAACAACCCAGACATCCTTGTGACTTTTGTACACATATATTTTACACTGCCATAAGCCCAAACTGATTGTTAGTTCATGTTAGAAATCATTTCACTTTCCTCCCCAAACCCACCTCTCAGAACAGCAATGTAAGGGCACCAACCACCTTCTCCACACAAGACAGCACTCTCCAAAAGCCAAATAGGATGGGGAAACAAACAGTATGTAAAAGGTACAACAACCCCACATTGAGTGCATTGCTCCACTCTTTCTAAAACGAATTCTCCTGTGAAAGCTCTAAAAACAGGGCACAAAAATACACCTGATGGCACCTAGCTATACAAGTGTCTTCAAACCTGGAGTACTTCCAAGTGCCCCATCAGGGCCCATCCTGTATCCTTTGATAAAAACACCACAGTTTTCATTCAAGAAGACAGTGGTAGACCTGCTCTCCAATGGTCATTTGTGAGATAAAGTCTTTGGAAATACAGCAAACTTTGGTTGAATGGAGTTACATATTAACTGTATGTAAGATGAACTAATTGTTCTCCCTTAGGCATTGACTTCAACTGACATAAACCAAACAATTCACAATTAAAGCTGACTATTGTCTACTATACATTATATATAATTTAAGAAGAGGGCAGAGAAGAGTAAATCAGTCTTAGGAGGTACTTTCAGGTCAAATTTTCAATATTTAGATGACAATCCGAAAATGAAACTTTAAATCAACCTTAAACAAAATTAAAGTACAATAAAGAAAATGAAAGTGACAAGTATAATTCTCCTGTTAAGGCTTAGCAGTGAAAAATAAAACAGTATGAACAAAAACAAATTTATTTTTTATAAACAACTGCAAGCAAGCAGAGGTTGCTGTAATATTCTGTAATAAATAATTCTTTCTGAAAAAAATGGACAAGGTCTTCCTAATTTTTGTTGTCTTAAATTACTTTTTTTTTCACATTAATATACTAATTTGTCTTTGCACAGCAGAGCTTTTGAAAGAAGAGCTGACACACTTAATAGGGACAACTTGCTTAAATGGGAATTTACTGGATAAAGTCGGAACATAACAAATTCTTACTTATCCAGTGTAATTAATGTAAAATTATATTCTTCTCAACAGGGACTGCATGGTAAAAGGGATATCTGGTTTGCTTAGGAGGTGCCCCCATTAACTGGATTTTTTTTTAAATGCTCTGAGCAATCAGCTAGCAGAGCCAGACATTGTCCTCAGGTAACCTCACACAGCTGCCTTCAGTGCAAAACGCTGTCACTTCTCAGACTTCATACACTGTGATCCGCTTCCTTCCTTCACATTCGTCCCCGGAGGGACGACAGCCAAGTGCAGCAGTCCCTCCTCTCTGTGAGGCCCGGGGAGCGAGTGCTCATGCCACATGATGTTTTAGCAGCAGGGCTGAACACAGCCCTGTCTCTTAATGTGTGTGTTTCAGTAAGAATCCCTTCCAAATCCAACTGACAGGAAAACAGGTACATGGTCACTCTAACTTTTAACCCTCATGTTTGGTTCTTCTGCCTTCTTGCTTCCAGCACCTATTTGCTTTCACTTTTGAAGGTATTTTCATTTTCTGAAGCTAGACAGGCAACCCGAGGTGATTTTTCTAGCAAGAAGAACATCTCTTAAAACAACTCAATGTTTTTTTCTGTGTCACAAAGGCTGCCGGTACTAACATCTCCATCCTATCTCCCCACTGAATTAACCCTCAGCATTATCTATATAACGTGTACCACCAGTACACACTAGCTACAGCTGAGCATCATTAGGTACTTAAAAAAGAAAAAAAGTAGAACCCCTAACAACAAACTTAAAGAAAATGTTCATTTTGAGGAAAAGAGAAAAAAAATCTAGCAAATTAAGCCCACGTTTAAGTACACTAACCAGGTAACATAGGGGATTCAACTGGTCCAGAACAATTAAAATGCAGCTGCTCAATGTTATGCCTTTATCCAGGTAAACTCCTACTGAAACCAACAGACCATCTTCTGGTCAGTAACACCGATACAAACCTGAGCTACTTCTACTAAAATCAATACAGCTAACACAGAATTTATAAAGGTGTGACCGCACCCCAAGCCTCACCCGAGGCAGCAACGCCTTAGGGAAGACTGACTAGGTGGCCAGTAAGAAAGAGCTTGCTATGGAAGGCTCTCCATTGGAAAGCTGTCTCCTGGCAGGCACCAAGGTCCACTGCTGCCAAGCAGTCTGCTGGGTACAGCTCTTGAAGGAGATGAACGCTATCGTTATTTCCCATTAGCAGTGTTAGGAAGCTACAGAAGTACGTAGTGACATCTCTCTCAGTTCAAGCACAGCACATGAACTTACTTTTTATTTTGTTCTCTGTGCTAAAGGGATTTTTTCACTAAATATATCTTATAATCCATTTTCTGTATGCATTCAACAATAGATTATTCCATAACATGACAATATGATATAACTTAGGTCAGGCGTGGAGGCGTAGTTTGCACAGGCTGTTACTAAGTGACAAAGACATTTAGGGCATCAGTGAAGAGGTTGTATTTGTTGGTTGTTCATTTCCAAACAGTGGTGGCTACAAAGGGGTTGCATTTGCTTGATTTTTTTGATGGGGGTTCTTGCCTACCTCTGCTGAAAGTTGCTGGAGAAGAGCTGGACAGGTATTTTGGTGGAAGAATCATTCAGAAGAGATTTAACAGACAAGCCAGGTGCTAAGCAGACATCACTGATCTACAGTTCCAGCCTCTGATAGTTCTCAAGTTTTTTTGTTTGTTTGTTTTCTACATCTCCATTTAAGAGTTCACGCGGCGCACTTATTTCTAGCTCAGATTTAAAAAACCACGAAGAAAAAAAGGTAATGCTTTATCCTATCAGACTAACAATACACAGCTTACATGCCATTTAAATCAGAATTGCTTTCCCCCTGGTGAATGGCAGATAAAATTGTTCTAGACTGCACCAGATGGAACTGGAAACTTTGTCTTCCTGTGTGTATCTGGGGCACATATGATCAGCCTATGTGAGTAAGGCTTCAACAAAACATTTAAAAGTATACCAGGAGCACTAGCATTTGCAGATAATAAATTACAGAAGAATCACTACATTGCAGCTTTAAAACAACCACTTTCACCCTGTAAAGGAGAACAAAAGCTCCAGAGTAGCGAGCCAGGCTGGGCAAGTTCACTCACTGCATCCTGCAAGGGTGAGAGCACAGAAGTCTCCTCTATGTCAACAGCCCTATGCAACAGGGAGGGAGATGTGACATTTCCCAAAGCAGCTGCTGACACGGTGTGCTCAGGAAGGAGCAGAGAGGCCCCCTGCGATTGCCCTGAAATGCGGAAGATTTCCTGGTGGACCTCTGGGACCGTGCGCTGGGAGAGAAAACACCCCACTCCAGGCGCAGGCTGGGAACCTGACCCACACAGGCATTTTCTGGGACTATCATTTTCAGAGAGCAGGTTTATCTTCAAATGACCTGTGCAACAGGGAAACAGCATCCCCCTTCCTTTTACAGCTGAGGAACGTAGGCACAAAAATATCATTGACTTTTCCAAGGTTACCGAGACAGAGAGGAGAAGAGAAGCCGGATCTTTCTTGGTCTGCTGATCAGAGCCTTAAAAACACCAAGCAATCCTCCCTCCAGCTTCAAGGCTACAAAGTTTGTGGTTTAGTATTTTCACAGAGGGCATAATCTGGGCATAAGTGAGGATGTGCAAAACAGAAAAAAACCTTGTTTGATCTTCACAGGAAACCTTAGCCCTGAAGTAACCTTGAGGTAACAAGAATAATGAAAAGCATGATTTTGACTTGCAAGTTTAACACACAACATTTGAAGGTCATTGAAGTGTTTTTGTCTCTGAAGTGAGAACTGGTGGTTTTACACTATACTTTCAGCACAGTGGTTTTAAAACATCTCTGTAAGGATGGAGACAGTTTGTTTACCAGGTTAGGAATTAAGGACAAACACCCCAGATTTAAAACTCTCCTTGGCTTAATTACTTTTAACATTTTATTCACTTAATCAAATAAAAGAAAAAAAAATCAGCTTGACTTTTTTGACAGCCAAGTCAAACCAACCGGAAAATTCACCTCCTACAGGAAATGTTGAAAGGGAAAACTCCAGATACCAACATGTTAGTAAAATGCTTTCAGCTGCAGACACAATTGTACTATAACAAAATCTTTTCTTCTCTTTGACCCACTACCTCTCCTTCCCTCCAAAAGACAGAGAAAACTGTTGGATTTGAGTATTTTTTTTTACCAACTCCTTTCCCATAGGAAGCAACACTGAATGAGATACAGACATGTAAAATCACATGCCTGTGAATTTACTTTGGAGACTACCTGCACACACAAAACCATGAAAGAAATTATGTTACGGTTAGAGTTTACAACTATTTCTCCAACATAATTATTTTCCTTCCTTAATGCATATTATGAAGTCAGATAAATACTCTTAAACTGGTTGCAAAAATAAGAGATCACTGGGGACGACCAATAGTTTTTTTCCAATTATACAAGAAGTCAGAGGCACTGCTGGGAAAGGACTGGAGCTGCAAGGTCCTCATTCCCCATCTCCCCGTGATCTTCTGTAGCCACTGGTAAAGAGTCATTTTTATGTCTACAGATCAAAGGGGCAGAATATGTCCTCCGATGACATGAAGCTAAAACTAAACACTCTGAAGTTGTTCACTGTAGGGAACTTGGAAAAGAGATTTTGTTTTGCACCATTTATAGTGCTCTGTGACCAAAAGTTTTTAGAGAATGCAGAAAGACATATACATGAATTTAAACTTGAGAGAACTGTTGCAGGTCTCATCCTAACATGATATTTTATAGAAAAATAATAAAATGGACATAGATGATCTTTCATAACAAGCTTCCAGTTTTATTTGGTTCTACTTAATCACATATTTTGCTGTGGCCAACTGCATTCTCTCTGGTCTCTTAGATAGTGGGTTTCATGCATTCTTGCATATATTTGAACTTTTGATAATTTTCCAAAAATTCACTGCTAGTATCCTAGGCAGCCATCACTGGGTAGCGATACGGGTCATTCTAGTTCAGAATAAAAAGGAGATGAGTGTCACTGATCCTTTTTCTCAAGGCCAAATCTCGTAACAAATCATCTGGAGAACTGCCAATGACTTCAATAAGAACAGAAATTGTCCCTACTGTTATCTAAAGAACTTCTTCTGCCTTATGAGAAAATCAGGGTGCAAATTTTCTGGCCAGACTAGATTCATTCTCCTATGGACTAGGAAAAGGAGAATCAGACAAAAGAGCAAAGGGAGCGACAGCAGTCTTTACTGATGCCTGTATGTTATTGCTCATTGAATTCCAAAATAGATGGTGGGAAAGCAAGGAAATCTGATCAGTGTTGCACTGGTTCTTTCTGAGCAAAAGTAGAAATAATGCTTCAAAAAAGAAAAAAGGTAGTATTTAGAATATGTTTTATTATGTAACATATCTAATACATATACATATATAAAAAACAATACATAAATATAATACAGCGCTGCTCTTGTCTTAAATCCTTTAGACTTTGCTCCCAGAAAAGAGTGAATGGAAAAAATAAAACTGGAATATAAACTACTTATGAAGTTCCTTTTTGTCAGAAAATGAAAGGACAAGAGAAAAAAAACATGCTTTTGTTCCTTTTTTTGAATTTCATGCTTTGGAAAAATGTCAGTATGCGTATATGAGTACGTACGCATGTATGTATGTTGGATTTACTGGAATGGCAAGGAAGAAAATGAGTCGATCTCAAAAGAAGCCAAGAATCTGAGACTTGAATTCTCTGACTTCAATAGCATTTCAAGGACTTGGAACATGACAGATACTGGCATATTGTGTCTTGCTGTGAATGAGAGCTCGACTCTGAAGCTTTACAGCATCTCTGTTCCTAAACAGCAAAATGCACTGCTCACGAGGCACATCTGAAAACTTGGGATGTGACTAGCTATTCTTGCCCTCTCCCTTTTCAGTGTGCAGTGCTTACCCTGTCGAATGCCTGGCCTGTTCCTGCTATGATACAGACTGAAAGGAGTTTTCAAAAGCTGGTGAGCACAGGAGACAAGCAGTAGTAACATACATAAGGGGAGCTACAATGTTTGCATACTGGGTTATCATCGTCAAGTACTGCATCATGTTACCAAAGCATTTTTTTCTTTTAATAAAAGCCTATAAAACTGGGGGGGGGGGTTGTTTTGATTTTTGGTTTCTGGGGGTTTTGGTGAGGTTTTTTGTTTTGGATTTTTTTTTTTAACCAGCCCTATACTTTCACTCAGTTCTATAAGGCAGCTACCTCTAAGGCAAAAGACAGAGGCAGGTATACAAGAGGGACACAATGCTGAACCATCAGGGGGGTGGTGGGGTTTGAGGTCATTCCAAACGCCACCGACCTTCCAAATCACCAGAGGTCCTCTTACAGGAAGAAAAAGAGTAGGCAGGAACTCAATTTCAGGGTGAATTATATGATCATCAACTTAAGCCTCAGAGATAGAAAAGATGGAAGGAGTTTGAGAGGAGTACCCAGAACTAAAGACTTTCAGTCTTGAGCTTCAAATCCCATAAGCAGCCCTTTGAGCAAAGTTAACCTTGTCTCATTTTTTCTTTATGGTAAGGGGTAAACACTTAAAGCGATAATCTAACCACAGAATGTTTGTATTAAACAGGGGCCTCCTGCTCTCTAGTTTCTATAATTTACAACAAAGAGTTTATTAAACACAACTCTTTCTGTCTGACATTCAAATCCATCTCTGCAACACACTCTCCTCTGGATTTGCGCCACCGAATGAAATGCTTTGGAAAAATAAAATAAACCAAAACCCTGCTGTGGAAACAGGACAAATCTAGTTTCACATCCCCTGCAGAGAGAGAAACAAGACGGAAGTAAAAAGCACCAAATGGAGCTCATAAAGCTTCACTCTGATCTCAGCCTCCACATTCTGGCAGAAAGCACTACCTAAGAGATGTGCTCTGCTTCAAGCGAGAACAGCCTCTGATTGCACCGCGAGCACAAAAATATATTGTCTGTGAACAATTACCCTGAACAAACTCTGAATAAGGGAAATCTGACTACAGAACAAGGGGAAATGTGGTGGGAGGCAGGTTAATCGCCCCCCTCCCTCACCAAGGCCTTATCTCACATGCCAGCCATCTGCAGTAGCTGTGCCTGCAACTCCGGTTTGTGGGCTCCGATGAACCTCCTTTCCACAAACTGCCAGTGTCCCACCCATCAGAAACCATCCACCATGGGAGGGAAGCAATTTGAGTTCTGTAACAAAACCAGTTTCTCATTTTAGTTCCATTTTATCACAAGTAGTTGCTCATATTCCTTATAACATTCCATATAGCAGCGCGTAAGTGGAAGCAAACCCATCCTTAATCACAGGTGTCATGGGGAGTTAATGGGGCTACATTACAATTCACTAGCTCTTTCTCTTTCAATGTATCTACAAATAAAAATAATTAATTTGTTTGGAAGTCACTGCCCAAAACAGGAGCAGATTCTGAACATTCTGAACCTAACTCAACGTAGCTAGAAAGACAAGGATGCACACCTGAGCACAGTCTTCCTCTGTTCCTGGATCCCGGGTGCCTCCTCTTTAGTTACATCTCTGAGCACAATCAGCAACTTGGAGAGAAAATGTGCGTTGGGGCAGGAGTCTGTTCTGGGTGTTTTTTTACTGTTACACAGCATCCTCACACAGTTTGGTACATTATATATATATATGGATTGTAAAAGAAAGAAAAAGCGCACAGCTAGATACAGGGAGGCCACCTTGAGATCAACCAAACTCTCATCCTGCTGGTAAAACTACTTTAAAATTCAGGTAGGAAACAGCTTTTTCTGCAAGAGAGCACAGCAGAATACTTTGCCTAAATGGGAGAGATTCTTTAACACAATAGATTGCTAACAGCTTTCTTGTGACCCCCAGAAGATCATGTTTACTTCTGGAACTTAGAGTTTGGTTTATTAGTGTACGGGGCACTCTGTAGATGTTCCTCATTGGGCTTTTACAGCAAGAACATCTTTGATGGTCTCTGTTTTAGACTGTAGTCCTTTATTCCATCAGAAAGACAATTTTCTCCTGTGATATTTTTTTTTGTTGTTAATTAATTCATTTGAGACTATTCCTTAAATTTTCATTTTAATGCTTTTTTTGTGTGGGTATACGTCACTTCTAAAGTTGCGTACAACTGTCACTAATTTAACATCTTTGTTAATGTACATACACAAATCTGTTTCTATTATATATGCATGTGGATGTATGTGCATGTGAGTGTGTATGCATGTATATATTAAAAAACAAAACAAAACAAAACAAAAAAAACCTTTCCAACCGCATCTTCCTCCCTCCTCCCTTCTCCATTCTGAGCAGGTTCCTGCTATCAACTGCTGGAGTGTGCTCACTCTACACCTAGAGCTATAATTATTTTGCTTTAATTTTACAAAACCTTTTGTTCCATTCCCATGAGCCCACCTGATCCTTATATTACACTTGCTCTATTAAAACACTCATGCAGAACAAAGCACAGTTGTACTGATTCATAAGTAACTCGCCTCCCCCCACCCCCTTTCTCTCTTTCTTTCTACTAGGCTCATGTGTCTTACTGCAGTTTCATGACACTGTCCCTGACGCCAGTCCATGGTCCCATTTTTGCCTTTTTTTTTCCTTTCTTTCTTTTAAACAATTATTTTTATTTGCTTAGAGTCCAATTACACTATTGTGTGCTGTTGTTTTGAATTGCTGTTGTTCTCAGTCATTTTATGTTATGCTCTTTGGCACGACAACAGATATAGTGCAGAGGGTGTTATGGAATTTATTTGTTGTAATCAGACTCTAGGATTGTTTTTTATTATTATTATTCATAGACTACAAGCACCAAGGCTAGCCCTACATTTTTCTGAGGCAAGCAGAAGACCATTTGTAGCCCAGCCTCTGACACCAGCACACCCCATCTGCAGTAAAAGGGCCCAGCAGCAGCTCAGGTCAAGGTGATTACTATTACTTGGGCATGGCCTACATGAACCACTAGGCTTTGCAAAAGACCAAACACACTGGCAACGCTTGCAATAGGATCTTCACAGAGGCAATAGGCATTTCAGATTTAGGAAAAAAAACCAAACCACAACCTCTCTCAAATTATTTCTGAAAAGTGGAAAGGCAGAGTACAGCTCATCAATAAAGACAGGAACAATAGAAAGGGTTTTTCATCTATTTGTCCTGTACAAGAACTTCCTTGAGCTGAGACAGCTTTCATTTTCTGGCTTACAAAGCACCAACCATGTTGTTAGGACTAAGTAACAGATAAATAATAACCACCCAGAAGAGTGAGGAGTGGGTGCATATGGAGAAAGTGCCAGTAAAGAGCAAATAAAACTGAGCTCTCGGTAGCCATCTTCTCAAGATGGGGAGCAGGACATTTTGCAGTGCCCTGCCGAACACCACAGGTGGTAGGTGAGTACAGGAGAACAGACTATCAAAGTTGTGAGAGAAAGCAAGAAGAAGAAGTAAAATGGTGTGTGTGTATGTTTTTCTGGGTGACATGTAACAATGGTGAATACTAATGATTTCTAGCCATGAAAGAAAGTAGCAGGGAAAAAGGGGAATGTGGCAAGGCACAGAACAAACACTGCTCTAAGGGGTACAAACGAAAGTTGCAATTTACCAAAGAATAACTGTTCTGCACATTTTATGTAGCATGTCAAATCTATCAGATTTTCTCTTATTAAATCATCATTCTACAGCAACAATCATTCTCTCAATCAATCCCCCGTGTTAACAACTCTTAGCAATGACTAACTTGGCAGGAACTGATGTTTACATATATTTTAAAGTCCTGAGCACTGTTCTGTATTTTTTTGGATTTTAAATTTCCTTTACATTTTGTCTCTTATTTTTTAACCTGTTTTTAAAGGATGGATACATTCAATTGGAAAATAAAGTTTTGTAACACACACTCAGATTATGTTAGCTCAGGAAACTGGCAGTGGGATAAGAACAAAACCATTCGCCTCCTGATTGCTGATTCAAATCTAGCCCAAGTGAGATAGGCACAGAAGCTATAAGCCTCCCATGGTAGCTTTGTGATTTGAGATTATTTTTTATGAATCTCAATCCACTTCAGGCCAAGAACCAGAATCGGAAATCCACTGCCTCAATGAGCATTAACCAGCATCACTGCACATAGTAACAGAGGAAATGCAAAAACCAAACTAGTCCTGGAGACAGACTTCCCACCTGGTCCTGGGAACTGATCATTAAAAAACAGAGCTGGCTCACACCAATGTGGAGCACAGGGAAACATGTATATATCTCTCTACCAAACAGAAAACACACCAACGCACCTGAGTCACATCAGCTAGGTGCTGCAACATTTACCTGAAGTGTGAACTGGTTTGCCAAGACTTCAGCCATCCTAACCTTCCCCAAAACCAGAAGGTAACTTATGGTGTGCCCCAGTATCACTTCAAAGTTGAGAGACAGGGAGGGCAGGAGGAGAAGAGAATAAAGCAAAGTTTTTCCATCATACCTCCTGAGGAAGAAGCAGCAAGCCTATGCACTGCCTACCCCTTAAAATCAAAAGGGCCACAGAGCAACTGCAGGCTTTGGGCATTCTTTGGTCCGCTTTTCCCGCTTAGGGAAGGGGAACAAATGAGGCATTTGATTTTGCAGAAGATCAAACTGGAGGAGGGCTATGTTGCACTTTTTATTTTATTTGGGACACGACTGATTAACAAAGCTATTAAGCAAAGCTATTTCACTAAATAAACATCCTATAGCATGCAACAAAATAGTGATGCTCAGGAATATTTCCCATGGCTTCTTCTTTCAGGGAGCATGAATCATTAAAATCACTTGGGAATTAGCTACTCCAGCTTCCTCCCTTAGATATGCTTGCTAACCTGAGGGGGGTAAAGGTCTCAGGACCCAAGAGTGGATTTAAGTTTTTCCACCATCTGTGCTGAAGTGCAGCCAATGCAAATTCCACCTTCAGATCTGCACTTTGGTGCCTCCCCGTTATGTTTCATTTCACACTTGTGATCTTTATTCTTTAGAAACACAAAAAATGCACAGCTGATGAGCCACATTTGCGTGCAACTTGAAATTGTTCCTTCAGTGGCTGTTGCTTGGACGTGCACTTGACTATTCAAAGGGGAGTGAGATGAGGAACAGAGCTGCATTTTAAATGTCCAAGTATTCCTAATTTTACACAGGGATTTTTAGAAGCAAGTAGTTCTCATCAAAGTTTTCAGAGACATCACTGAAAGTATTCACCTACGCAACAAAGAAAAGCTGCCAGGAAGGTCAGACATTTTCCCATTCCTTTGCTTTTCATTCCTTTTTTTTTTTTTTTTCTTCTTTTCCCTTTTTGCCAACAAAAAGATGAGAAATGGGAAGACACTAGCAATTGAAAAATTAACAAGTATGGGTTTGATGGTCTTTGTCCAAAATAAAAATTTTAAGAAGTGTTAGCCTTTCAACTTGAAAAGGGTACCTGTAAATACATACACATGTGTAACTTGCAAATGCTCCTATCACAGCAAGTTCCAGTAAAATGTATTAAAAATCTAAATGTAGCTAAGCAGATAGAATAAATACAGTTAAATTCAGTTGATAAACTGGAAGAAGCAGACAAACAACAGCTAGTAAAACTATCAAGAATCTGGAAAAAAACACATCTTTTATATGAATTTAAACTTCAGATCTGACACAGAGAACGACGATTTAATTTAGGAGTCATAAGGTTAATGATGCTGATCCCACTGGCAGAGATTTTGAATACATATTGCATCTTTCTAAGCCTAAAAAATAGTTTTAAGTATGTTTTAGGGAGGCTCCAGAATAAGCCAACTTGCCAAGGGAACCTGTATCTCCGTGGAAACCAGTGTTCAGCACACGACTCAAAATCACAATGATAAGATGGTTTAGTCCAGCAGTGCAAGGAACCACTACTTCAGTGAAACAGGTATGGCTTCACTGAAAATAAAAATAAATAATTTTCGGAATGCCCAGTAGACAATTTCAGCTCTCATTTAATATGAATTTTTACTGACTGACTACACTTCAAAAAACCACTTGTGAACATGCTCTGTGTGTTTGGGAGAGCTGGTAACACCAGGGATCAGAGAGAACTCAAAACCCAAGCATGCTTCAAATCTGCCTTGCTTATGGTGAGGAAAAGAGCTTCACACAGGCTCACATCAATGTGCTGTGCACTGTGATGATGTGCTGTGCACTGGGCTGCTTTCCATATTGATCTGAAGTGATTCTCACAGTTTGATCAGTGAATCTGGACTCTTACGATTCTTGGTCTCTACGGAAGCTCAGATCCTTACTGGGAGATGGTTTAACTTACTTGATAACTGACACATTGGGCTTTCAAGCACTGTAATTTAACCATTTTCTTCAGTGACTACATGAACATTGGAATCTGATCATCATCTTGTGTACCAAGTGACCCACAAGTTGAGAGTCTTCACCAAGCATCAGAGGACACAGACATTTACCGTGACATTCCTACAACAAGGTGTTCACCAGTATGGATGGTAACACAGCGGGGGGGGAAACAAACTTGATTTCCTACAGGAAGAAGTCTCAGCTGAAGAAAAAGTATCCAAAGTGAAGATGCTGTCACATATCCATGCCAGATTTGGCCTTGACATGGTATCTGCACGTAGAGTGGGATTTGAATTTTACAATTAGCTTCACAAGTCCCAATCAGTTTCCCAAGCTGCACAGAAAGTCAAGGAAGTTCACGTCAGACATATAAAAGGAGACAACAGTAAAACTTTTGAAAAAAACATTATAGGAAATAATTGTGCTCTAGAGGATTTATTTATTTACTAATGCAAACAGTACACACTGAGATAACATCTGGCAATGTTTATTACAATGAAACCCAATCAATACTTCTGTCTACTACAGTATCTGCCCACAAATAGTCATTCCTCCTGGCACCTACAAGAAATACTCAACTATCTATCATACTAGCCTTTGTCAGCAAAAAGGGAGGATGTCATGTTAATTCTTCTATTTGAGACCAAAAAGAAGACAAAGAATCAGATGTACCTAGACACAAGAATGATGGTGGAAAATCAGAGACAAGTTAGAGAAAGAGAGAGAGGGAGATGCAGTTTGTAGCATTGCAAAGAGCACACAATTCATCCTTATAGAATTTCAAAATGCAACAGATCCCAGATCTTTTTTCTTGTGCCTCAAGGAGTTTAAACCTAGGGCAATCCATTACCTCTGCTAGTGAGCTACCAGGCCCTCTGTGGCATTTTAGAGCTATAACTAAATTCAGAAATTTTGACTTCTCATTTCCTTTTGAAGTCAGAAATCAAAAAGAAGTGATACTCAGCCTTCCCACATAATTAAACAGCCCAAAATAATTTTGTTTTTCAAGTTCTGTGCATTAGAATTTCCAAGTAAGCTCTTCCATTCTTTTATATTTCTATATTTGCATCACTGCATATCACTGTAGTGACACTAGCAGTGTTTTGTGCAATGAAAAGTCACTAAACATTAGCTTACTACTTACCGAACCTTCACCTTTCCTAAACCTAAGTGCTTCTTGTAGTCTAACAAACTGACGCGCATTAAGACATGCATTGATACTTACATATCACAAAATTAAGCAAAAAAATAACAAAACTACACAAACCAAAATCAATATTATTATTTTTCCTCCTTATGTTTTTAATTGCTATAATTTTGCTTTTGTTGAAACAGTCATTTCTAAAGAAAAATTATATGTCTGATTAATGTGACTGTACATTTGCCCCTATTTAATGTCACATTTTGCTGGCTCACTGTTTAACGCATTTCTATTTGTACAGGGCCCAGAGGTAAAATAAGACCACCTGTGCTACATCGAGTCCTGAGGCATGAGCTCTGTTCACAATTTATTGTGGTGATACATTACCTTTTTCCCATAAAAACTTCTCTTTGACAAGATAATTGGGATTGTAGTTGATGAAGTCAGGAGAGCAGGGTGGCGAGGAGACACAATTTGTTTCCCTTTCTACTGGGTCTAGATCTACTGGGCAGAGGAGAGCACATTTTAGTTTGGACTAGTAAACTGAGCAGCCCCAGTAAGCACGGCAGACATTGAAAATGCCATTATATGTGATGTCAATTCCTGCAACTTGTGTTAGGTAAGATTTCCATTAGGTTTTTTTGTTTAGCTTCTTACTGTTTCTTGCCCTCCACCCCACCAAAATCTTACTGTAACCTAAAGGTCCGAATGATGTGGCCGTTAGGAATGAACTAGGGTAGAATTTTAACAATAGTGCTACAATAGCAGAGAGGCAAAAGACACAAAAATTGACCTTCCAAGCTTTGAAACTGGTGAAAAATCCCACTAAAGTAAATGGAGACCTTACTTAAAGGGCAACAGTAACATTTATCTTTAATATTCATCCATTACTGTTAATTCAACTGCAGGAATTAGTACTAGACTTACAAATAAACAAAATATTTGAGATAGCTTTAAGTGAGAAGACGAGGATTTCAAATGTGCAGAACAAGCTCCGTTATTTTTCTCTGTATTTAAACAAATACAAGCCAAATACAGACTCGGTTTTGAAAGCTCTCAACACTGAAAAAGATCAGTGCAGGAGCTTCCATTTGCAAATCAGTGCTGCACAGGAGTAGAAAAGCCAAACTGAGACAGAGACTGGGAATTTTACACCTGGTTTCCGTCAAGCCAGAGCCCAGCCCCAGCCTAGAAGAGAACCAGTTTGTTTGAACCACATACTCAATTTGCCACTTCCTCATCATCTCCACAGAAGAAAGATCTGTTTGATAAGCTAGTATTAACACTGGGCTACATAAAATGGGAGAGGGAAATGATTTCTAACCAATCATGAACTTCTACAAAGAACTCCAAAACCACCTAAAATTGGGAGATTAAAAACAAAATAAACCTTCATTCAACCACTAGTGGGCAAAACCATGCACACAACAGCTTTTATGAGTTGAGTCATACATCAACTATGATATTGAAACAGGGTAAATCTAGCTGTTTCAAAAAATCTCTCTAAAGAAAGCATGATGTATTTATCTTTACACTGTAAATTCTTTTCCACTGCATCAGCTAAGGAAAGCCCTGTGTCTCCTCCTGTACCTCGAGGCTCACATGAGAGCAGACAGAGCAGTCGGTGTCTGGTCATCACCAGGGGCTGTGCTGCTGGAGAGGTGGGAACAGCCGTATACGTGCAAATACACCAGGCCTACCATAACCCATGCCATGGAAAGGGGCAGCTTGAGCACACAACCTGGTTCCACTAAAAGGGATGTGGAAGAATCCCACTAACTTTATTTGTGCCAGGATTTCACCCTTTATCTGTAAAAGAACTGATCAGAAAATGGCTGCACTCCATACAGAAATGGTGTGCAGAGTGCTGGCAGGGACTGCAAGTGATACCATGTTTGCATAACCACTACAGGCACTACAAAGACAACTTGCCTTGTCACACTGCTTACTTGCAGCCCTGAATTTCACTGAGTTCAATAGCCCTGAGTTGCCAGCTCGAGGAACAGACAGGGGGAAGTTACAGGCGAAGTCCTATCCCATTTGGATAGTGGGATGAAGTACTGGCAGCAGTAAAAGTGAGACTCAGTGTTTCACAATATGGATATTTGGGCTTCCTACCATCTCAACAGGAAAAAAGCAGGAGGAAATTTCTATTACCCTTTCTAAACTTTCACCAGTGCATCCATGAGTAATCACAACGTCAGCATTAAATAAGGAACATCTATTTTGCATATTTCTTTCCCAAAGTTTCCTAGGCATAAGGATGCTTACAGAATAACTACTGCATGGTATAGATATATTATGACAGAGACAGTGTAATAAATTTTTAGAAATTAAATGTTTTTAAATGTAATTAAATCATAACAAAGATAATCACATAGAAAGCTGTGCTCCTGACAGTCTGACAATGCAGGGACATCAGGAATGTTTTCCGCCATAGGAAATCCATGTCTATCTCATGTTGCTGAAAGGCAAACTCTGTAGGGAGACAGAAAATGTATTTCAACAGCTGATAATTTAAAAAGTAAAATTTACCTGGCTCATTTGGAATTCTCTGGGATACTAATGGCTGCAGTGAGGAAAAAAAGACCCTTCCTGTATTTCTTGCTGGTAAGAAAGCCTATCCTAGCCTCTAGGGCTTCTCTTTGGCTGCCACTAGGCTGCACGCCACCAGCAAGATTCTTCCTTTTGCCCTTAATACATCCCAAGTACCGGATGAAGACCCTAACTCTGGGGTTTGAATTCCACTTGGAGTCAAACACCTACATGTTACTGCATCTACCTTTAAAGCCCCTAAAATAGATTTAAACCTGATAGCAAAGTGCCCTTTCATCATCAGTTTCCATATCTCTGCAACAGTCTAAGACTTCACATCGGAGAAAAGAATGACGTTTTGAGAACCTCAGAAGTTCAGGGACTATCTGAATGCAAACCTTTGGTTCAGCACCACTCCAAAAACATACACATTAATGTAAAAGATTTTATGTTTGTTATAGTTTATAATGATACATACTAATTGTGATTACCTTCCTGCATTAAGAATTCTCTTGAACTCTTACCAAAGGACAGTTCCCTGGATAGGGCAGGAAAACACTTGAGGTGACCATGACTGGTACCCTGAGGAAAACAAATATTTTGTAGTTATCTAGAGTTGTGCTAATATCTGAACATGGTCTTCAGTGCAGTTCTAGAGCCCTCTGTCACATAGGCCTGAGAAGACCACAGTGTAACAAAGACTGGTAAAACAAACAGGAGTTTGTCATGGCAAACAAATGTCTTCTTGAATAGCAAGTGTGATCAGAATAAGGGCAAATGTAGCTGTAAAGAGCAGTATTTCCTAAACTACACACACACATACACAAAGAAGCTGAGAAGAAGTAACATGTCAAGATGTAACACAGGAAGAAACAGCAAATGGTATCATTTCTGGGGTGATTTTCACATGGCCAAGAGGCACTGGAACAAATTCAATAGCACCAAAGCACTGACAAAAGTAAAAAGCATAATCCTTTCCATCCTGCAGGAGTGAAATAATTATGAGGAATCAAAACTCTTACATTCAGGTGCCATCCATGAGCATCAGTATCTACAGCACCCTTGCCTACTGACTCAGGCATTTTTCACTTCTAATCATGCTATATTTCCCATCAGCGAAACACTAATGTAATTCTATACCTTCCTGGTCACCTGATTTCTGGGTCCCTCAGCATCCTCTCTCTGCATTCCTCAGGCGTGTGTGATGCCCCAAACCACTGGAATTTCCCTCTAGCTGTTAACTGCATCCAGGCAAAAGCTGTCATTTACACACTAAGCCTGCCCCAAAGGGTGATCATTTTATAGTTGTTTGCTTCAAGAATCCAGTACCACTTGTTCTGGAGAAGTGACAGCTGCACAGACATAAGAAGGTTAGCTGTGTATTAACACAGGGCAAAAGACACGACAAAACAGATTACCCTTCTTGCTCAAAACCTTAATGAATGGAAACAGAAACTGAGAAGAGATGAGAATTCATCTGCCTCTGGTTCAGACTCCAATGTTTGGCAGATTTTCCCATTGATGGTCTGATCCTGCAAACTGTATACACAGGAACTGTGCCACTAAACTCTACCTAAATGAAACAGGACTGCAGGATCATGACCTAAACTGGTTCATATTCAGAGAGAACATGTAGTGATCTGGTGCACAACTGCTGTCATTGCTGCTGGGAAATACCTACCTAATTCCTTGGAAAGGTTCTGCTGCTAAGAGTCACAGGATTCTCAATTATTGACAGTCTTGAAAAAGATAACACTCTTCCATTTTACAAAATATTTTAATTATTCAAAATTTCCATGAGAATATCACATGAACTAGAATGAAATTTCTAAGGAAACATTATGAAGACAACTAAAAAAAAAAATCTGCCAGGAAAAGCAATGAGTTCTAAAAAATTGTTAATGCAGGTTCTGACTCAGAGGTGCCTTCAGTTATTACTGACACCAAAACAGCTTGCAAAGCCAAATACTTTTCCAATGGTCTTTAACGGCACAGACCAGTCTGCCAAGTGCTCACTATCTCCAATCTGGCTATCTTGCTGCCAGCTCCTGCAGGCTCCTAAAGGAAAGAGGTGTAACAGAAGGAAGCAAGGAGCAAGAACTAGGTCCTTTTAAACCAAAATGCTATAGGATAATGATACACACACTGAACAAAAGATGCTGGAGGAATTCTTTTGTCATGAGGAAATACAGGACTGTTAAAATACATATTTGAAGGACAGTGTTCCCTGTCAGACTTCTGAAGGCCCAGCAGAGCATGCACTGGCACCAAAGCCATGGACATGTCAGCAGTGGAGCTCTGTAGATGATTTATTAAAAAAAACAAAAAACCCCCAAATATTCTGATCTCTCTTGTGCCAGTGGAAACTGTTGAAAACAACAGACCAATTTTGACACAACTGAGACTAAAATCTGTTCTAATCTATTATGTAGATGCAGCGGCAATGACGACAAAGAGAGCAATAAGAAGAGCCAGATCCTCTATAGAAATTCAGAGCTTGACCACTTACACTAACGAAGAAAACAGACCAGAAAGTTTGGGTAACTTACATTCATCAGACTGCCCTACTTCAGACTCTGGAATTTGAAATGATTCAGTGAGAGTGTCCTCAGGGACACTGATGTAAATATAGAATAACCACAATGCCTTTCTGTGGAGTCCCTCCCTTTATACTCTGGTTTAGCTGAAGAATTTCATTTCAGATAGTACAAAATAAGAGTACCAAGGCTTGGAAAAGGCCAGGTCTGTGTTCCCTTTTTTCCTTTTGTAGCTTATCTGAGGACATCTCTGGTCTGAGATAACCTTTCCTGGCTCAATGGTATTCAGTTCTTCCTTTATCCTGAAGTAGTCCAGCAAATGCTTTGACAGATGGAGTAAAAAATTTTCCACTTTCACCATAACATCTTCAGGTGCTGAAACACTGAAGTGTTTTACAACTTACTACAGTAGTGCTGCTCAGGGAGTCAATGCTAATATTCCCATGCCTTTTTAATAGAAGTGAATCACAACCCATACTCCTTTATATACTAAAGCAACCACACACTGGAGAGCCATTTTCCTATCTTCATCTATTGTAGCCTCTATTCTGCAAAAACAAGAGATGCCACCTATGAAAAAGTCAGGATTCTACTCATGTGTACACTACAACTGATGCTCTCAACATACAGACCTACAGCAAGAAACAAAGCCCCACACAACCCCTCCACACCCCAAAAAAAACAAACTTTAAACATTTATAAGAAAACAAAAAAAAGCACAAGGGACTTAACTGACAATCAGTCAGGATTCTACTCATGTGTACACTACAACTGATGCTCTCAACATACAGACCTACAGCAAGAAACAAAGCCCCACACAACCCCTCCACACCCCGAAAAAACCAAACTTTAAACATTTCTAAGAAAACAAAAAAAGCACAAGGGACTTAATTGACAATCATTCCCAACTCTCTTTTTTTGCCAAGTTGTAAAAGAGACTGATTAAAACCAACCTGAGAACTAACAAAATTTTAAGGCTGGCCAACTGCATTTTGAGATCTGCAGTTTCATTAAGTGAAAATATGTTTCAAGGATGTTTACATGAAAATTCAGAAAACAGAGACAATCACAAAGCTGCCAATCTCCCGAGACATTTACCTTTTTGTATCAGGCTTTACTCCAGCCCCATTACATATTTGCTCCGATCATCAATCCTATTTGCAACTTTCAGCTGTCTCCACAATCTGTGTCAGAGGCCTTTGTATCAGGCAATACCTGGATTGTCCATTCATCCAAATTTTAAAAACCAGTAACTGAAACAAATCGGCATTAGTGCACCAACTGGAAAGAAACCATGCAGGCTCACAGTGACTGAAAATCTGTCCTTCAGTGTCTATATGACTCCCTCCCCTGTCCTTCTCTAAAAAAAGAAGGGTCAAAGCAAAATGCTGGCAACCCAATGAAATCTTTGAAGAGACAGTATGGTTTCAGTTATGAGAGGATGGAAAAATGAGAACCCTGGGGATCTTTCGGGAACATTAAGCTTTATTAATCAGGAATGTATTAGCCACATACCAACATTCCCAAACGGTACGCTGAATCAGAGGAACACCAGGGAGCAACAGAACCCAACCAGGCTGGTCTTCTGCCTGACGGCGAGCTCTAGCACACCCCAAGCGATGGTTTTCCTACCCATTCCTTAAAAAAAAAAAACTCCCCTGCTTCCATAGTACCTGGTGGTTGTGCAACCCAGTGCGTTACAACCAATACAATCAGAACATGGTTCTCAATATGTAACTTAGTAATTTTCACTGCTCGTTGAACTGATTTCTTTAGGTCTTTCTCCCAGTGGATATGAAGAACAATTAATCACTGTGCTCTGGATTATAACTTTTCACTCACTAGAATATTTTTTCTCATATTCTCCTTAACATACAACAAAAGCAACACTTTCAGGAGCATAAAATGCCACATAGGGCTCCTGTATATCCTCTTGCCCCTGGGCCAGGTAACAATCAACCAGCTTCTCCTTTCTCAACAATTTTAACACTAAGACAGTTTCTGCCTTGACAAACATTATGACCTCTCAGCATTTCCACTGGGGTTTCACAGACGGACACCAGGGCAGAATTTAACCCTGTGAGTTTCTGGATTAATGCCTTGGTATAGGAAGTGGAAAAGCCAAAATTAATTCTCTTTGTTAGTGCTAACGCAATTTCTCAGTGACAGTCAGCCCCATGACGTTGATGTTTATTCAAAGGAAGCACACTTCCATACTCATTTCACATTTGTACACGTCTTCTGCACAGCTTCTTCAAGCCAGTACTTCCGCCCAAAAAAAAAAAAAAAAAAAAAAAAAAAAAAAAAAAAAAAAAGCTTAACAAACTAGGGAGGGTTTAAATTTTGTCAGAAGAACAGGAACTGAGAATTTGCAGGGCTCAGCAAAGCCCATTTTAGACATGACATTCTAGTTAAAACAGCAAGTTACAGGAGGGAAGGCCAGATCCCATCTCCATCAGGACTCACAAGGATTCTTACACTGTAAAGAACACACGGTAGGGTAGCTTGTTTGTTGCTTCAAAACTCTTCCTTCATTTAAAATCACTAATGTGATGGACAAAGCCCTTCTCAGCCCTGACATCCTGACGCTACACATGGGGCATGCACTCTGGGATGCCAGCTTACCATGTCACGTTATCTTGGGTTCTGCCTGTTCCTTTCCTTATGCCTGCAAGCTCACTTGAACTTATGAAAATTCAAACTGTCTTCTGTCTGTTTCATACATCATCAGCAAACAATCACTAGACAAAATGAATTTGCTCTCTGTAATTTTGAGGCTACACAAATGTCTCTGCTGTATAATACAAAAAAAGGGGAATAAAGTTTGGTATGCAAGGTTAATTCAGCATGCAGGAAGGTAGCAGAGAGACAGAGAGAGAACATGAACAATAAAATACTCAACATTGGGGAGAGTGACATGAGAAATACTTCTGTAAATTGGAGTTGGCCTTGATACCTTTGAGTGATGGAATTAAACAAAGGCACAAGTGAGTTGTGAAAGATCACCCCCCATGAGTGGCTTTATCTCCATCCCTTGTGATTTGTCTACACAATATACTTACTAATAATAACAATGGTTACTATTTCTCCTCTAAGAGCTTTGCAAACACAAACTCAATAATGTCCACAGAGCTGTATCAGTTTGAACCAGACTGAAAAAGTGATCTGATGAACAAGGCACAGCAAGGTTAACTGACTTGTCCAATGCCACTCCATGAGCCAGCATCCATCAAGATTAGAGCACTGGATCTCTTGGTCAGTAATCAGATCACAAGGCTGCCTAAGACTGAAACCTTGAAAAAAACATCTTTTTAACAAAAATAATGTGTTATATACTCCTTATTGTCCTTAGGCAATGGCAACATAACTAAAGCCATTGCTTTGAAAGCACAACTAGTGCATTTCTTGCACAGGTTTTCAGCTTGTGCGTACAGAATCTTTTCATTTCATACACAACACGCTGTCACTGTCTCCTAAAATCAAGAATACAGAATGAGAGCAGAGGTAGCTCCTCACACTAGACTTAGTTCTATTTGGGGTTAGTTGCAAACTGCAAAGTACTTAACCACATCCTTAAAGGTAAGTACTTGACTAGTCCCATGGACCTCAATGGATCTACTTGCTTATCAATTCACAAAACTTTAGTACATAGCAGAACATGACTAGAGCACCCAACATGGCAAGAATCCAGCCCACACACCTTTTCCAGTAAGAGCATGCTGTCACCACATTTAGAAGACTGTGCTTTTATGGAACTTTCTGACAGATGTTCACATGTTGTGAATCTGTATTTTCTTCTACAGCCATGTATCAAGTCAAACATATTTTTCTATCAGCCAAAAATTTGGCCTATCTTATACTAATCAGTTGCTTTAGAGGCATCCCTACCCTAAAGCAAGTTTTACATCCTTCCATTAAAGAAATCTAATTCCAAAAAATCAGAAAACTACCAGAGCATGGCTGGTCTTTTCTTCTTTCTGTTTTCAGGTTAATACAGGAAAGCCATACCAGGAAGATAACTTTATTAAAGATCTTACAATTAGAGACACCTGATTACAGCAATCATACATAGGAAACAAAGGAAATCCTTAAAGCATACTTTCCTCTACAAGGTGCCCCTATTTTTATTGTGCTAAGTTACTCGTTACATGGACACAAGGTATAGCAAAAATCACATCCTCATTTTGCAGCATATGTAAAAGTTCCCCTACCTTGTGCTTCTGTATTCCAGAGACAGCCTGTATGCCAAGGCTACAGAACTTAGGAACAGCTACAAGTTTACAGGTGGGGTGGTTTGGGGTTTTTTTTTTGAAAAAGCAAATGCCATAAGAAATTCAAAGATCAGGAACTTGGACCATTGCTTCAAGGAATGGAAAGAACTGGGCAGAACAGAACAGACTTGGCAGTCACGATCCCACACTCCATTCCAAGTTTGACCACTGATTTACTCTGAGCTTCAATAAACTGCTCAACATCTCTGCCTTGATGTGCTTGCCACCCTTGACAAAAAAAAAAAAAAAAAAATCCTATACACAGGTTTTACACTTAGGTATTTGCTTCCCCTCCAAAGTCTCATATAACTGAAAAAAGCCCATTCCAGCCAGCACGAATCATCAGGCGTATATATTGCTGCCTGGTATTTTGCCTTAAGGCAGTCCATGCAGGACTTACTGACCATCTGGATCCTAAGGATTCAAAGAACATGCCTTAATTCACTCCTCACTCTGCTGCTGCATTTTGGAAAGAGAATTACTTCTACTTTCCAACTAAAATTCTCCTCGTTATTCACACAAAACTGCAAGACAACTTCAAAATTCTGTCCTCACAGCTTCAGAAGTGTCCCACCACTTCCTCCCCACACCCCAGCACCTCCCTTTAAATTGCTGCTGGACCCAGCAAATCCATGAGTGTTTTCAACTCAGCTCACCAGTATAATCGCAAGGTTAACCTCTGGTGGCCAGGCAGCTTGCTCGTATTCAGGAACGATGAGCAGAAAATGTTAAATACCATTCACTGGCCACAGCCTGCAGTTAATACACAATATTTAAACAACACAATGGCATGGCCCTTGCCAGTAATGTAAAAACACAATGGAGTAAAGCCAGAACGGCACAATCTGCCTGCCTGAGTCATGCTTGGCGCTCCACGCTGGAAGGGGCAGGCATTGACTGCCCACAGTGCACTGTACCCTTCAGCTAGTTTAAAATAAATCATTAAAATAAAATAAAAAATTTTTAAAAGGGGGGGGGGAAGTGGGAAGAGAAAGGAAAAATCCTATGTAATAGTTAAAATATTTTAACACCGAAGTACAAAAGTACCACTTTAGAAGAATGCTCTGGATTTCATTACAGCTGTACATTTTGATCCCAAACAAGAAAACAAACTGACTTTGCTTTGTAATATTCCACAGCTTTGTACTGTCCAACTAAAATAATTTTTCTCCCCTATCTGCAAGCTCCTGGATTGTTATTCATATATTATTTCACTAAATTCATAGTATCTGAATCTACTATATTTTCCAATCCTCTTTTGCGTGCCTGTTGTTCAGACACTGACGTTCCAAATCTTAATTATTGTCCCAAATACATTCAATAAACAGATTCTAAATAAGGATACATCAGACTGATGTACAATCTGACTTGCATTTATGGAATAACTATGCTCTTAGAAAGAGACTCCTTTCTTGCTGAGAGATGCAAGACATTATTTTGACTGTTTTGTTGTGTCACAGCACAGTTGAACTAGACATTTCTGCCATCATCTACACCCTAAAGCAGCTGAAGCCCCCCATGATGTCATCAGAAAGTTGTTCATTTTTTTCTTGTGTAAAGGAGAAAAATTTGTTATGACATCACAAAAAGAGAATAAACTATATTTTATGCTATAAGGAATCTTCTGCTACTTTCTGTTATCTCTGCACCAAAGTGCAGAAATCCTCACTGACAAAGCGAGAGGAACTGTAAGTCAACAGACACAGAGATGCATGCTATTGCTAATAATATTCAAAACAAAGCAGAAAAGAATGACCTATTCAGGGGTCTGAAATTAAAGATTTGCAAGATATAAGTTTGGTTCTAATTTTTAAATAAACCATCCTTTGAACTTCTAAATCCCATTCAAGGGGACTTTGACCTTTATCCAAGAGTAGCTACTGTGCTAACACTTTGGATGCATATAGAGGAAAAATACAGACAAAAGCTACCGGAAAAGCTTTTACTTACAGGAATGCAGTGCAGCTTAATCTTTTTGTTTTTAAGGTGCAGTGATTTCAGCATCTACAATGTAACTTCAGGCAGTCTGAAAAGAAACAGGTTAAAATCTCTTTCAGTTATAATTGGTATTTCAGATTTAATTAAAAATTAAACTTTCATAATGTTTCACCATCCAAAGCAATGCATTATCAGTCAAGCGTAGCCTTTTTTTTTTTTTTGTTAAAAGAAGCTCTTCCCGGAGTAGTTTGCCATGAAAGAAGAAGGAGAAAAAGGCAATTGAGAGTAGCAAAATATATTTATTCAGCAAAAGATCTCTGAATAACTTGGAAAGAAGCCTTCTGCCACTTAATTTTAACAATCAACCTTATACTAATTAAAAAAAAAAAAATCACAATTAAAGACGACAGAAAAACACCATCACATATGAACAACTGTGATGGGAAAAATGTTAATTTCAGCAAAACAAGGACATTGTTAGGACCAGAACATACGCACCAAAAGGGAAAATATGGTTTTACATAGTGCAAGCCAACAACATTCTTTTAAAATCCATTCTAAAGCATGTAGCACTTTCAGACTGTTGCGTAGAAGAGCAGAGAAAGAAAGACAAGTTCAAAAAGAGGAAAGCTGTTTTTAAAGTGTATAAGGCAAAAGGTCCTTGCACCCTTTTGTTAAAGGATACGAAATAGCTACTCTATAAAAATGCAAAGTTTCTTATCGTGTAAAACAAATGTCGTTCTACTGTGCAAAACAGATTATTAAGAAGTGGTAGCTGTAGACACAGCATTTGAACAGATGCAAAAACAATTTATTTTTTTTTCCAAAATGCAGCTGGAATGACAATAAAACTCCAGGGGTTGCACCATAAATATGCATTTAAATGTTAGACTGGAGTTTAAAACCTGTGGTTTTAATTATATCTAATTATAAAGGCTCCAAAACCAGGAGAAATGAGAAAAACAAAAAAATATTAATAATAAATTAAACAATTTTGCAATAAGTTGTCAGGATTTGGCCTCATAATAACAAACCATACAGCTACATACACAGACACATACAATGTACCAGTGACTCATTAAAGGAACAAATCAAAACTTGATTAAATCTTATTTTTAAAAGGTGTTAGCAGAACTTGCCTAATTTACCCCATCGAAAGTTTCTCTCTTCACCAGAAGAACACTGTCAGACATCCGCAAATAAATCCTGGATGCAAATTTAATACTGATTTTGAACATCCCATAGACTGGGGACAATTCCTAAGCAAAATTTTTTCTTTGTTCTTCCATGAGTAAAAACCCAGTTCTTCAGACGTCAATGCTATACAAGCCTTCCCAATCCATCCCCACAGATGTTTAAAAGGAAATGCACTGTATCACACGATATACTGTCACACAAACATGTTCATACACGCATGTATATCGCAAACGGGAATAGGCTCAGGAACTTACTCATAGGTTTAACTTTTCCACTCTGTCAAGATCAGAGGTATTAAAAAGCAGGAGGCAAAGCAGAGAGCACGAAAGGGGAGAGCACAGCAAGAACTGTCAGATCTTACTCAGAATCAATTCTTGAGGATTCAAATGAAGGGAACAAGAGACCCCGGCCAGAGGTACTAGGACGATATTGCCACAGGACAACCTTTATAGGCTTGGATGAAATTTTTCTGGAAGGAATAATTTGAGAAATATGTTCCTTGTCCTTTAGACAATCTTTACATCAAATAACTATACTTCTTTCTCCTGATTGGCATCTAGTAAGATAGACAGAGGAACAGTGGAGAAATCCAGGCAAAAAAATCCTAAGTCCATCAGAAGTAGGCAACAGTACAACTGCCAGATAAGTGACAACAGCTTCAGTCTCTTTTTTTTTTTCCCTTCCCTCACCTTCCAAATTTACCCCTTTTCTAATATCTTCAGGACTGTAATGCCGGCTTGCTGGCAGGGATCAAGAGGGGCAGTGGTATTTGCAATCCAAAGCTATTTCTTTTAATGAATGCAATGAAAAACTGACCTCAACTGAGAAAACAAAGAGCATTCACTGAGGGTGAAATGTATCCCTGTATAGAGCGCCAGCATACAGACTGTGCCACTGAATCCCTATTCTGATGACCTAAATAGGAATAAATTGGTGCATGGACTTCATCACAGTGAATTTTGTCCAAAACCTCCATTTTCTTGTAGAGAACGAGGAAGCATTTAGCCCTCTCCTATCAAAGCACAAAGGCACAGCACCCTCTTCCCATGCTGGGCACCATCCTGACAACTGCTTTTCAGTGTATTTTCCTAGTAGTTTTAACCTCAAGTCCTTCCTCCTTTGTGCACATTCTTCTGATTGGAAAGGAAAAGGAGGAAATGCAACATCTAGTGTTATTCTGCAAGTTAAGCACCAGGGCATAGTGCTTGGAGGTAAAGTGGTCCCTCTCCTCAAGGCAGGTGTAACCAGCACACGCTACGATCCACCCACTAAAAGAAACAGAGCCTCAGAAACAGCTGGCTGTGAGAGCATGTTCACTGCCATCTTGAAAAACTTCAATTAAATAACCGCAGTTAACAGAACACCTGACATACAACACACGCAGCCAGAGCATCTTAAAGAGCTATTTTAGCTACAAGCTGGAGATAAACCCAGAGCACAACCTACAGAAAACCTCATTAAACTCAGAATACCAATCACTGCCACTTTAGTAGTATCTTCCCTTTACAAACTGAGAAACTGTGACCTCGAAATGGAATGATTCAGACAGGTATGTACGAACAAGAGGCAGAAACGGAGGCAGGTTGTTAAGCAGGAGGCACATGTTCCTGCACACAGGTAAGCACGCCTGGCACTGCCGGGCAAGAGACTGTTGTCTGAAAGGAGCGCCCTAATCCCCCTGTGCAAAGCAAGAGACATGGTTCAAGAACAGCCAGTGAACTTCTGATTGAGAGAGAGCCAAGAGCTGGACTTGCACGAATAAGGAGTATGGCAGGTCAGCAAAGAGGTACATTAGTAGAGTGTTACCTCTCCGTAAAGGCTTTACAAACAAATAATAAAAGGTAAACATCTTTTGCTTTGCTTTCTCATGATATTTGCTTGTCATAAAGTTTATGCGGAGCTTGAAAACTATGAGAGTAAAGCCACCGACTATACAACAACTGAGGTTCAGCA
>NW_010130758.1:0-1764 GCF_000699245.1 Pterocles gutturalis | reverse complement strand
ATATTCCACGGCTTGTTAGTATCTGACTCTACTGTGCCTGACTCATGTTTATTGTCTAGTCTCCAACTTTCATAAGAACCACATTCATTCCATCTAAAAATTAAAGAGAAGAAAATAAAATATAATTTATTATTGGAAAACATCTCAGAAGATGTCAGCCTTCTGCAACCTCTTAGCAATAAGGAAGTTCCACATCTGTAAGGGTTTGATTTTCCTTGAATACCTGAAGTCAGTTGGAACACAGTTAATGGGAATCTTATACAGTTGATTAGTTACGGGGAAGGGAATGCTAGGAGAGAATATAGCACAACACATTGATATCTTTTGAATTTTCTACATAGAATTTACAACAACAGTCAATTTATCTCTTTCAAAGTACTTGCTCATATCATTGCTCTCACTTCTGCAACTGCAAATCAATGATGTAGCAACTACCTCAAATAACTCTTCACAGAAAGTAAAATACTGACATCCTTACTCAGGAAAAAAAAGAAAAACATTGATTATATCAAGAAAGACCTCTTCAACAACCAGGGAAAGGGGAAAAAAAGAAAAACCGCCAACAAAAAAAATCAAGCCCATTACTTTGAAGAGAATTTTTAAATAAGCTCAGGGGCCAGTCAAGAGACCTCATTCCAACCTCAGAATCCAAATAATGACTTAGGATATGGCCCAGATTACTTTCTGGAATTTTTGGTGTGAAAACATAAGCAGGGCCATGGACTAATTTTGTCATAGAAATCAGAGAGGGAGGTCGATGCTGCACAGCCTCCTCATCTAACAAAAAATAAGCAAACTTTGAAATTGGAACCAGGACAGACACGTCAGCACAATGCTCTGTCTAGGCTCATCAGTAATGCAAAAGAACAAATCTTATTAACATAGATATAGCATTACACTACTTCTGCTTTTTTAAGGTGAATGTACTTTATTTGGTACTAGTTCTCTATAAACAGGTTTATTTTGTCGCCATTCTCTTGTCTTAAGCAGATAGGAAAAAAAAAAAAAAAAAAGTAATGCCTGCGCTTAAAGAATCCTCCCAAAAAGGAATGTTTTCCTGAACTGGAGCCTTTTGTGCACTTTCAAAATTACACAGGAGTTTTGGTCATTTCCATTTATTTATTTTTAACTCTGCCATTTGTATGGTATAGCAGCACTGAACTGGGCTTCTACCTAACCCAAGGGCTGTGGCTCAAACCAGGGTCACAAGGCTGCTGATGGAAGGAACCTTATTTTTTGTGATTGTCCTGGTTTCAGCTGGGACAGAGTTAACCTTCTTCATAGTAGTTAGTATGAGGCTATAGTTTGGATTTGTGCTGAGGAAAAGGCTAACAACATACTGATGTTTATAGTTGTTGCCAGGCCAGTCAAGGACCTTTCAGCTTCTCAGCTGTCCAGTGCCTGCAGGCGGAGGAGAAGCCGGGAGGGAGCACAGCCCCAGTTATTAGCCTAGGATTCGACCTGAGGTTTAGGATTGAGACCCAAACTGGTTGATGGTATATTCCATATCATGCTTATCGTGCCCAGTATATAGATGAGGATCTGTCTGTAATTTCTCTCTCTTGCTCCGGATTGTCTCCCTCTGGGTCCTTTCTCTCCCAGGGTTGTCTCAGTCTCTTGGACACTTGGGCTCTTACCTCCATTCTGGGATTGTGGTTTGCTCCGCTGCTCTGGGATCATTGTCCAGGAACAGGCTGAGGCTTGGTCTTTGGGTGGTGAGCAGTTGTACTGTATATCACTCATTTCTATATATTACTATTATTA
>NW_010130757.1:119425-147463 GCF_000699245.1 Pterocles gutturalis | reverse complement strand
GACCTGGAAAGAGAGATGACCAGGAGCCAGAAGGGCTCTGGAACAAAAAGGGACCTGGAACAAAAAGGGGTGAGCTTACGGAGGGCCCTCACCTGTATGCTGGGCGTGATGTGTATGTTATGGAGTAGACTATTGGCCACTTTGGGTCTCAATCCTGAATCTAAGGTTGAATCCTAGGCTAGCAATTGGGCTGTGCTCACTCACAGCTTCTCCTGCACCTGCAGGCACAGCAGAGAGGCTGAAGAGACCTTGGATGTCCTGGCAAAACCTGTAAACATCATTTTTTATCAGCTTTTATTAGCACAAACCCAAAACACAGCCTCTTGCTAGCTACTATGAAGAAAGTTAACTCTGTCTCAGCTGAACCCAGGACATGTTGATTAGGCTTTCATATGATCCCAGTATCATAGGATGCCAAACAAGTCAGCTAACAATGCAGTCAATTGTATTTTGTTACTACTGCCTACTCCTTCCAGCATACAACTTCTCAGCTCCTCACTACTCTGCAAAGCTAGAATTCTGTCTGCAAGTCTGTTCTCTGAGCCTCAGATATCTCAGACATGGTTAAGTCATGCATTCTTATTTCTGACCAATTTGCTTACCATCCTTAACAAAAATTATACTAGATATCACTTGCATATATATATATCTATGAAAGGTTGAAGAAAAGTCTTGCAGGGAGACGGCACAATGACTTTAATACTACAGTTTCTATCTGTTTGCATGATTTTCTTTCCAATAATAAGTTAATTTTATCTGAATCAGCTCTCTTCCGTGGTGTACAACTTGTTTGTTAATTGATCTCTCATTGTATAATCCCAAACCTTTGGTTTTCACAAAGCCTGCTGCTGGCTATCTTTATGAACCATGTCAAAGAATGCCAATTAATTAGTTAATTATCTTTTGGAATCCTAATAGAGCTGCAGAGTAAAATAAATTCTGTTTCCATTCTCATCTTTGTTTCCCTCTGGCATGGCAAAGATCATAATGTAATTCTGTTTCACACCTCTGTACATCTTTCCCACGTGCTTTCCTCTCACATCTCTGTGTTCTGTAGATCCTGTTTACTACCCTCTACCACTGTCACAGGCTACTTTTCAAAACAAGGTCAAAGATTTTGCATGTAGTTTTCCAAATATTGGGATTTAACATGAGATGACATTAGATCTCCTTTAGTTCCTTCTTGCAAGTGACATACAAGCCAAAGGGTCTCATCAGGTCCCAATTTACTTACAAACGCAGTCTAAATCACGTAATCCTTGGCAAATTCCTGAACTTGAGATTAAAGCAGACTAGTCTGCTCAGCAAGCCTATCTGTCTGCCATGGGAATTTGAAAAGTACAAGCCGTACACCTCCAGACACCTACTGTAAAATCTTAATCAAAATAAAATTTACATGTCTGCTGAGTAAAAATCCCCACGTGCCTTTCATCAGGTGTTACTATTGTCTGGAGGAATGCTGCTGTCATGGACAAGTACACAGATGAAGGGATTTAGGGGGCAACACAGTAAGAATTCTTTTAAGTGAAGTTTTACATAAAATACCTTTTTTTTCTTTCACCAAAAGAGCTGATGGTAGAGTATGTGTAGGTTGTGGTCCACCTTTCCCTTAATCCAGTTTAACCATGTGGGCATTCCAGTCTACTTATTCCTTTAATGTAAAAAATACAAAATGAGAGTAGAAAATGAGTGGACATTGTTTTATCATATAAACTCTAGGAGTCACATCTGGCAACATGAATTTGTCAAGCAGTATCTGTCACAGAATCTCAGACTAGTTGAGGCTAGAAGGGACCCCTATAGATAATTTAATCCAACCCCTCTGTTTAAGGCAAGGTCACCTAGAGCAGGTTGCTCAAGGCCATGTCTATTCAGGTTTTCAGCATCTCCAAAAAGTTTCTCTGGGCAACTTGTTCAAGTGTTCAACCATCCTCACAGTAAAACAATTTAAATGGAATTTCTTATATTTCCTATGTTTCGGTCTGTGCCAATTGCCTCTTATTCTGCTTCTGGATACCCCTAAGGAGAGACTGACTCTGTTTTATGTGTTTTCCCCCACTCCCATCAGGTATTTATACACAGCAATAAGATCCTTCCAAACTTTTTCTTCTCTAGGCTAAACAGTCACAGCTCTCAATCTCGCCTTGAATCATCCTCAGATGCTGCAGAAGGCTGAGGTGCTCAGTTCTTTCTTTGCTTCTAATTGGGTATTACTTGGAAAAATTTGATCTATACTAGTCCATGGCACTAAATGGATGGCATCCAGGGTACTGAAAGAGCTGGTCAGTTTCTACCATTTTGGAAAAGTCATGGAGAACAGAGGAGATTCCCGACAACTGGAGAAAGTAATCACCATAAATCATCAAAATTGTAACTTGAAATGAAAGGCTTCCATTGAAACTCTTTCACTTCTCTCTGTTGGGATGTACATAAAAATTGCAATAGAAATTGCTTTGAAGCAAGTAAAATCTTTCTAATTTGCTTATTGTTTTATTATTCATTTAGACTAAGGTGAATATTTGTAGCTGCTGAATTTTCAAGCTTTCACCTGAAGACCTTATTATACAGTTACTGTATCACAGATTTTTAATAAGTTAATATGACGGTTCTACGGTCACATAAAACTTCTCTGTAATTCTAACATTTGCTATTGCTTATATGCAACGACATGAAAGAAAATAAAATGTATCTCTTTAATGCAACTTTTTCGACAGATGTTGAATCCTTATGTTTTTCTACATTCTTTTGTCAGCTTTGCATGCAATTGAAGAGTGAGGTGTTTTTGTACATTTACATTTACTCGTGATCTCTGCCCATTTACTAAAGAGAAAGGGAAATCCAGACTGAAAATTTAACAGAAAACTATTTTAATTCTGAATCCTGAGATCTTTGTACATTATATCTGGTTGGAAAATATCTGAGTTTTATTTCTTTCCAGATTATTCCCTAAAAGTAGTTTTGAAACACTCTCTGAGGAATAATCTTGCATGTGTTTAAAATTTATGGACCTTCCTTTATTAAAAATATGTAAAAGCTAAAATATTCTATCTTCAATATATTTTCCCAATATACCCTTTATTTCTAGATGATGAGTGTTTTTACAACTTCTGATGTCTTCTTTTTTTGTGAATGCAAGTTTCCAGTCCCCAAAACTCAGTTTCAGGACATTCAGAAGTCTATGTTAGCATCATTGCAGCTTTTCTTTGATGTTTATGTGTAATGCTACATCCACAAAACAACTTTTAATTCCATGAACCTATGTACTAGACCAAGCTTTTAACTCAGGGGTTAATAACCTTCGTTCACTGTGTAGTACACAAAGAGGTTTGGGAGGCTTGCAAAGGGGATCACAGCAATCAGCATGGCAGGATGGAACAGAAGTCAGATGAAATAGGCAAATGGGAGTGAAGGAAGGGTTTATTTTAAGAATTTGAGGATGAGAGGTTTGGGCACCTATGGCAGACTGGGATTTGGATCACTGACCAAGCTTTCTACTTTGTTTCTTCCAAAGGGGAACAAGATCAGTCCTTCTGTTTTTGGTGGTGCTGCCCCTTTGCAACAGCTTATGGGTTATAACAGAGTGTGTGGGAGATCTGGAATAAACCTGCCTCTTGTACCCCAGTGGTTAACTGTCTGATCAGGATATACACTTGTTTAGGCTCAACTGGGACGGGAGCTACAGGGCAAACAAATAATCTTCATTCTTCCTACTGACACCATTGCAGAATATAGTTCTGCAATATATATAGGGTTAAGTTGGGTCATGCATAGGAATCTTACTGTATTAAACCAAAGATTACGACAATCAGCTGGAGGATCAGAAAGCTGGGAAGCACTGGATAGTCTATGACTAGCTTCTTTGGCAAACTTAATAGGGGACATGCCCATTTTAAGACTCCTGATGTTCAATTTAGCTACAACCTAGTCCTGTTAAGGTGGTGTGGCATCAAAACAGAATTATAGTTACCTAAAGAGTTCATCTGGTAAAAACTGTAGTAATTAAGTTTGTGGATGATTCTTTGAATCATTACCTAAATTCTGCTCAAGTTCTGTCTACAAAGAATAAAACTTCATTTACTTTAAATTTCTAACCTATGATTAACATTCTACCTTTAGAAGTTAGTTTTATTTGAAGGAAAGCATTCGACTTCACTTGCTTTCTATCCAGACAATTTGCAACCCTTGCTAAGATTACTAAAGGGAACATTTTCTTTCAGAGGAGGAGAAAGCAAACTGCTCTGTTTTGTTGATTAGCAATTTGTAGAGAGCAGCAGGAAGCCATCACTTACTCACTGTTCACACATTTTATGGGCACTTGTGGTTTTCGACACCAGATCCATTCATTTTGCCATCTTGCCTGGAATTGATGGTGATATTCCACAATAAATAGCACTGTTTGCTGATTGCCATTCATCCATTAGCCAATATTGAACTACAATTGCCTGCATATCATCATTATGTGTACTATAACGTGGAACTGTAACATGGACAGCTACTTCCAAAGACATTGAAGGATGAATATACAACATTAATTTTTCATCAGAAATGTATCCTCTTCTGGTCCTCCTTTGATGTCAGCCAAAATGATGTTGTTTATGGACTGTATTGAAAAGTTGCTGAAGGGACAACTTCACATCTGTTCTAAAGTAAATTGAAATTCAAAGACAAAAGAAAAAAACATTTTTTATTAGTGGGTTGTACAAACATTTCAAAACAGAGATGTTTCTGGACATGTACAATCATGCATCTACACAACTTTTCCACTAACGCTGCAGTGTCAATATGTGCTGTATTCTATGTGTATGCATGCATGAGGTAAGCTGAGGGTGAATAAATAGTGTTTGCATAAGTGATAGTGTTCATAAAATGTTTTATTCTTTTGATATTCCTCTGAAAAATTCAATGAGCATAACTAGAGACCAGCTTATAATTCCTTTGAAAATTAGAGCACGTTGGGGTTTCAAATGAGATGAGAAGTATCTCTTGGATTTACATAGCAGAAGCCTGCTTCCAAATCAGCTGCAGATATCAAACAGAATATAATTAGGGTGAATTAAATCATTCGAGAGCAATAATACCACATTCCCTCAATGAAGAAAGAAACTATTTTAAAATAGTTTCTCTAATGAGTTATTTTTCTATATTGCTTCTTAAAGATGCCTATTTGGGGACCATTTACATTGCAATATGGTATGCAGTGCTTTACCCAGAAATTGTTTTAAACACTTTGCATTTCTCTGATGAACTTGTTTGCAGGATCAATAGAAGATACTTTAACAGGTAAGGGGTTTTATGGTTACTATTTTGTTTTCTTTTTATATGAAGACTGTTATAGACACTCCCCTTGGGATGCTCAGTTTAAGAATTACAGAAACAGTAACATTTTGTGAGATGCAGTTCTGTTTTTATTCATTTACATGGTTCAAAGATACCTAGGACAAAATGTTGAAAGGGTTTGTCAGGTTCTAAATAACTAAAGAGAGAGATTTTCAAATCTCTGCAATTATATTGAAATACAAGTTCCAATAAAGTGGTCCAAAAAGCAACATGCAGAAAAAAAACACACACTGATGAAACAGTAAAAAGGCTGTCCCTCATGAACAGTGTAGTATCATTTTTATTGTACACCATGTTGATGTTTTTCAAGGCATAATTTCTCTATGGCCAAATTCTCTATGGCTTGCTACACTTCTGTGAGGGGTGATGTTTGAACTGATGTACTCAGAGTATAATTTGATATGCTATCCTCAACCTTTTCATTGCTCTTCTCTCTCTCTGAAATTGTACCTGCCCTCCAAGGTGAGTGAAGGGTACCTTGAAAAAGGTTCAAACCTGCTGAGTTCTTGTGCCAGCATATTCTCATTCCACTTAGCTGGCTTGTTATAGCTCTGATTTAAAATGTCCACCTGGGCTTGGGACTATGCTCAGGATACATGCTGATTGAACCCAGCTGAAGGACAATCTACCCCACCAGCGCCAGCTGGGGCCCACAGAAGGCCAGCCAAAAGGCAAGCCAAGCACCAGATCTTGAGCTTTTCTCCTTCCAGAACACGGTGCTTGGTTTAAGCCCATAGTGAGAACAAACATCTGCATGGGTTTTGATCCATCCTGAATGGCCATGTGGACAGTCTCTTACTGAGTCTCCTCACAGCCACCTACTCCAAGGATCTGGTTTAGCCTGTTTTTCCCAGTAGCTCAGCCAGAGTGCTGGCATGATCTGTAGTCTGCTTCTATGGGTTTACTGACTCTCAGGGGAGAAGGGCCTTTTCCTTACACACAGGTTTCTCAAACAGAGAACAAAATATCCCAGCACTTCCCAAATTGTCCCTTAGAAAGAGCATGCTTCAGTACTAGGTCAGAGTATGTATCCTTCAAATTGTCAGTGGCCTTGTCTGTCTATTCTTTTCATGTGACTGGAAGCCCTAGGAGAGACTAAAACACTTCTCTGTGTACGAGTGATGCAGATGAATATTAATAAAAATAATGAATAGTTACTGCAGCTTGCCAGAGATCCATCTTGTAAAAATAGTATCTTAAGAGACAACAGATTTTATGTAATTTCTTTCTTTTTCTTTAGACCAAAAGATATTACATAAAGCAGCAGGGGTAGAAAGTTATGGATGAACCTTTTTCATTCTATAAGAGTTTATAACATTTCAGTTTTTCTGTTGCTTCTAAATTGTCTTAATATTTAGGTTATTTGACAGATTTATAAAATTATTCTGTTTTCTTAAGCTAACCATGACTCCCTTTCCCAGTATTCTTCACAATTTCATTTGTGCAGGAGGTGAACTCACTACTTTAGCTTTCCCTCTCATTTTTCTGTACACAGAAAACGCAACATCAAACAGTAGTAGATCAGCATTAGGAAAAAACAGCATCTATCACTTGCCTTACCACAGGATGCTGTGAAGATCCTGATCAACCATTGTCTCATAGCAAAATCCAGTGAGCAGTATGTTCATTTGAAACACTCAAGATTTGTTGTTTTCAAGATTCGCCATTCAAATTATTTTATTCGGGAAATTATGATTTTCACAACAGTAATTTTTTTTCCTTCAGCTCCTTGTGCATGCCTTCTCTTCCATAGGAGTGAGGCCTAGAGTAAACTCCTCAGAGAAACAAATGAGAGATAATTTACCTAACAATAGCTTTCTAACAGAAAACTGATTGACCAAAATTGGCTTTTATTGACCTGTAGTAAACTAAGAACAATGAATCTGCCTGTGCAAACTGTCCCACAGCTGGGAGCAGAGGCAGAAGATCCATGAAGGATGCCAGACGTCTTTAGCCTCAGGTTAAGAATGCTCTGATACATCTGAGCATCAAATATTTTGCCCAAGTATGTACAAAGCCTGCCTCTCAGGATAGGCAAATGTATATGACTTCACACTTTGGGTATCTCTCTTCATGCTTTGCTATACGCATTTTTGGTGTAAAATTTGTTGGAATTTAAATAATTCATTTTTTTTTAGAAAAACCACACAAACTAATCTCCTCTCCCAAGAAAAGCATTCAGACAAATCATTTTAGCTATGGAAAGACCTCTATGTTTTATTTAGTTGAAGTGGTTAAAAAATTCGGAGAAATTACTGAGATGAAGATAAAATAAATTCATTTTTTCTTAGAAATGTTGTAGTAGCTGTTGGGTAGTATGGATAAGAATTGCCTCACAGAGGTGTAGAATATTTCTCATCCTCAGAAACAACCATTTTCATCTAGTTGGATAAATAATACCCTTGTGCAATGGTATTTGCACTTTACAGAATATGTTTCATCATATCATAACCTGACCAGAGGCATTAATGATCCATCTGCACCTATTTATGTTGATTTTATATATGTGTGATATTTTAATGATCATTGCACAAACTGATGGATTATTTCCTGTGCTATCGCCAGAATATTGCTGTTGTTGAAGGTAAGTACCTAACTCAGTAAACTGAGAAAACATAGCTCAAGAAGCAGTGGGAAATGTCAGAGCAAGGTGACAAAATGGTGCATCTGCAGAGACATAACTATGATTGATAAGCAGGTTTTCAACGAGGCAGTTTTCATCCTGTGACCTCACTGAATGAAAATGACAGTCTGAAAACCAAAGAGCTGGAAAAAGGAAGATTTTTCAATTTCTTGAGGGAAGTGACCCCAGAAATTATATACTTTCATGTTCAGTTTCCATGCATAGTCAATATCAGGTGAAGTATTTTGTTTAAGGATATGAGTGACACCTAGCTTCCAAAAAAGGCACTTAAGAGCAGAGGGAAAAGGTGAAAGGCCTAAAAGTCTGACATAAATAGCCAACAAAAGAGCCAGAAGTTTTTTTCCAAAGGGAAAAGACTGTTTGTTTCGTACATAGTTTCATCACTTTGAAAAGGGACACAGTGAATAGCTGACTAACTATAAAGTCATAAACCAGTATTGGGATTCAGATAGGAGATAATTGTGAATACAGCAAGTAAAGTCTGAAACAGAACAAAACTTATGCATATATGTGTATGAACACAAATATACAAGCACACTTAATAATAAACAGGGCAAAGTAGTCAAGTTATACTTGCAACAACAAGAATAAAAATATTAGACTTTCATAAACCAGCTATTTTTCAGCTTTGTCATATCAATGTATACACTCAGACTGCCTTAGAAGTCACCTGTCTATGCAGAAGACTCAAAATTCACAACACCAATGGAGAAAGAGTAAAGCAATCTAAATAATGACAAAGCAAGAGGAAAGAACCTGTAGTGTCAGTCATTGTTTCAGTCCAAACTATGTATCTTCTTAATTCACACAAGTTCATCAGAGATGTACAGAGATATTCCTGGAATTTGGGAGGAAGTAGCAGCATTGTCTCTCCCCTCTGTGTTCCCTCTTTTGTCTTTCCTTCCTTCTCCAGATTCTCTCCTTTCCATACGGCTGTTTGCTCCCAATGAGTAGTCAGAAGCACACCCTCAGTAACAGCAACCTAAAACCAACCTAAAACCACTTTCTACCCATCCTATAATCTTCAAGTGAGGAGAAGAATCACAGAATGGTTGATATTGGGAGGGACGTCTGAAGGTCATCTTGTCCAACCCCTCTGCTCAAACAGGTCCAAAAATAAACGCAAGTTTTTTATGATCATTCATCTTTCCTACAAAGAGGCTTAGCCACCTTTTCTCCCACCACCTGCTGCATTTTCTGAAGAGCCCTATGTCACCATACCAGGCATGCCCTGGAATGCCTATTAACTCCAGCTCCACAGATAGTGAACGGCAGCCATTGATATTGATAACAGACACTTTCATAAGTCCTGCTGGAGATAACTGTTTAATTAGGGTGATGCTGGTGGGGAAGTCATTAAGGAATGAATGGACAGATTTGTGTACATTGAAACTAAAATTAGGGTGAAGTAATGTCAGTAGTGCCTGCTTGTCAGTCTGTTACTGGATGAATGGATATTATTAGAAAATACTTAAAACCTGTGTAACTGTTAAAATAGTAACACAGGTGTTAGGTCAAATCTACTTATTGTCTACATATTTTTAAGGATTAGTTAGCTTGTTATTTAGAAGAAAAGTTATGCCACGACTTAAATTCTGATTATGAGCCATTACAAATATTACCATGCTGTGAAGATAAGGTTTGGCTGATACCTCATTGTTTGATTTGCAAGTAATCCTTAATTTCCTGTACTACCTCAGTATGCTAGTGTCAGACCTGAGCAAAACCACAATGGTTAAAGAGCCAAGTTTTGCTCCTAGATTTGAATCTGTGATTTGCAATTTTTTTTTGTTTCTTCCTTTCTCTTTCACTTGTCCTTGCCGAGATTTCTGACAAAACCCTAGACATGGAAGAGTTATTTCTGCTAACCTTATACATTAGTTATTACCTTCACGTGGTCTCATGTTATTTTATCTGTTCCAGAGACTCCCTGAGTGTAGAGTACTAAGAGATGTATTACCCTGGATTTAGAAATGCCACAGGGCACCACAGTCTGCATTTCTGTGACCATCTGACCTGTCTGCTTAAATTTAACAGAAAAAAAGTCGGTAAACCTCTGTATTTCTTACCTGAAGAGAGAAAAAGAAGAAACTTCAAGTACAGATAAATCATGATGCAGCCCCCAATTGTGTGAATGTCCTGCCACAGTGTATTCTGAATTTTGATTAGTAATATGGTCATATAGAATGTAAAAGAAGAGTTTATAGCTGATAAGAAGATTGAGTTCATTTTATAGGACAGAACAGAGAAAAGCATGTGTCAATCTTTTCCAGAACAGCTAGTATGACTAAAAATCAAAGGTAAGAAGTGATCTCAGTGCTTCATCAGTCTATCTGTCTGCATCAAGACAGGATCAACTGTACTGATCTCATTCCTCGTAGGTATTTAACTTGTTCCTAAAGACTTCTGTTAATGGTACTGAGTAGATGTGGCTTCTCTACTTTGTCATCCTTATCCTGTGTTTCCACACACATATTAGTGGGATGTGCTACGTGGTTGAGATGTTGCAACAGCAAGTTACCCCCTGTGAGGCAAGAAAGCGTCGATAAAAGTGTGGTGAGTGACTGTCAGTGGAGGAGATTGCTACAGTACAGATTTTATAAAAGTCTGAACTCAGAGTTTTTGTCCTTTTGGATTTTTGACCAAGAACTGCTTAAGTGAGGACGACAGGTGGAACACGGTAGGAGATATTGTTATATTTTAAGTAGTTAAACCAGAAAAATAGACTTTTTTCCAATAAAAGTATTCACTTTTCTGTACCAGTAAGCCGTCTTACACAGGAAATGTTTTTAATTTGAAAATCAACTGCCCAAGACTTCCAACGTACAATAACATTACACCTGATTTTCCTAAAATTTAGAGGTAACATTTTTCTGACAGAGAAAATATTATGCTGAATGCATTGCAGATGTTTTGAACACTAAGGGAATGACCGGGAAAAAAAAAAATCTTGTATCACTGTTTTTTGTTGCCAAATCACTGGCATGATCATATTGTCAACATTCTTGAGTAGTTAGAATCATTCAGAAGTACTTGAAGAGGACCGAATTACCAAGATTAGTAAAATATAAAATTTAAACCACCAGGGCACATTTCTGTCTGAAAGTAGTTGCAGCAATTTGAAACATAAAAGCAAAACAGAAGATACAGGAGTGTGGGGAAGCAAAATCACCAAAAAATTCACAGAAGAAACTAAGAGCATTGTGGATTAGGAAAAAAAAAAAAAAAAAAAAAAAAAAAAAAAAAAGTAGGCTAAGGACACAAAGAGAAGCTTTGAAATGACAATTAGGTTAAAAAAAATTATAGTTAATAATATAGTCCACTACTTGATTGTAGCATTCTTCATAATGATGCAGTAAGATTTTCTGGTTTATATTTCAACTGATAATATCAAAGCTTTTCCAGTTGTAACTGAGGAGGTTTTACGAGAAGAAAACATTTTAAAATTACCACCTCATTTTACTGGAACTGTAGATAGAGGAGATCTCTGACCCACTGTTAGCAATTTTAATTAAGTCTTGGCATGCCAGAGAAAATACAAATGAATAAACTATGCCACTGCAGGCATTCAACCAGGGTGAGCTGGGTGACCCAATGACTATGGGCAGGTCAGCTAGACATCAGCCCTGGGGAAAATAATGAGAGACCTCATACAGGATTCAACAAATAATGAATATATAAAGGACTATCATTAATATAAGACAAAGAGTAGAAATATAATCCAAGCAATCAACATGCTTTCTTATAAAATGCATCTTGTCAGACAGTTTAGTTTGATTATTTGAGAAAATTACAGGTTAGATTATTAAAGGTAGTGACACCAGGCATTTCACTATAGAAGCATCCCATGTTCTGATATTAAAAATAGGACTGTGTTTCTGATTTTCAGATGCTGCTGTCAAATTAAATTGTCAGGGAATATGGGCAAGGTTTCACCCTGGTTCAAGAGCCTTCAACATTACAAGCCATTATTCAGGGTAAATATTAGTTCAGAGCAGCCATACAGAGAAATTGTATCCTTTCAGAATTTGTTGAGCCAAATTTTTTGACGTTGCAAACTTACATGTCTGTAAAGACATGACAGGTATGTGATAGGAGACCATGAGGGAAAGGAATAAGTCTAAAACAGATTTACAAATCTCATGGGCCAAAAAAGTGAACATGAGCTTCCAAGACGTGGAATGGACGAAATGGCATAAGAAATTTTCATGTTGAAAGATGGAAGATAATTACACCTCCCCCCCTGCCCTGCCTCTTGTTCCTGAGAAAGATTCTAAAGTAAAACAAACAAACAAACAGAAAAAAAAAAGGCAAGGAATACAAGATCCTAAGGGTTCCTTAAACAATAATCAATTGACAGTTATTTCTTTATTTTGTGACTACAAACATGACTAAGTAGTGAAATACACACTGAAGAAAATGGATTCACTATTTTATGTCTTCAATTAAATACTTATTTCATACACAACCAATAAGTTTGTTTATGAAAACACCATGTGGAAAAATATATGGCCCAAGCGGTACAAGAAATCAGACCAAGTAATCTAAGAGTTCCTTCTTGACTTAAATTACATTTATCAATATGTAAAATTAGCCTCACTGACTGGACTTAGCAAAATGCGACTGTTCACAGACACTAAATTAATTTCAGAAAGGAACTATAATCCTCTTAGTGGGAAGGAAAATGAAATGGAGATAGTATAATTGAAATGAGAGAATCAAAATCCATAGCCTGGTGAACAGCTGAAGAAATGTATTAGCAATGGATGTTGTGCTTCTTTTGTTGCTCTTGCTTTGATTCCTACATTATTTTTATCTAGAACTTCCAGTGTACTAATATGGATTATTGTCTGACCAAATTTTGAGATAAAGCAGTTTAAATAATGCTGACTTCTGCAGAATGATTACTCACAGACCAAGTATATTATTCCAAGATATACAAGGAAAGTTCTGTCCAAAATAAACAAAATTCATGTCCTCATCCTACTTTCTTCTGAGACCATTTTCTGACAAGGAAAGAAAGAATTTGCCCTTTTTCTGTTTTGATAATTCTTCTTTTAGCACATGTATGCAGCAGGTATTTTTTTCTGAGAGTACCAAGTTTAAAGGTTTGCTACTTTTTGTGAATGTTTTTTGACATCACTAAAAAGTAATTACTGTGGTTAGCAAGCTACTAAAAAAAAACATTTAGGATTATGCATCTAAAGCAGTCCACTATTGAATTTAATATTAATAAACAGATTCACAATGTCCCTCTGGGCTGTCCAACAAGTTGTAAATAACTGAAAATTTGTATCTTGGTGGCTATCCTGAGTTCATCACAGTGGTTCTTTTGAATATGTTTTCTTTTTTGTCTCACTCCAAAAGGAAGTTGTGGTGGTTCCCAGCTGCAGAACTGAGAACTGGTGGGTTAGGCCCATCCTTAGCCTACCTTATTGATGTGTCTGCCTCCTACCATGTGCAAGAACAAGATTTTTTGATGGCTAAGTGTACTTTACACATAGCAGATGAATGATTTTCACAGTGGCAGCTGGATACCTTCCTGTGAAAAAAATCCCTCAGGTCATTTCTACATGCTTTATTTTTTTCTTGTTTGTTCATTATTCTTCTCCTTCTGGAAGACTTTGCTCTTTTTTCCTCCTTCCTCTTTAACAACACAACATCCCACTTACAGATGTTGAGAGAAAAACATGCTTTAATTGAACAGAAAAATGGAGTAAATTTAGGCTGTTACAAATAGTAAATAGTATCTGCTATGTACTAGTTTTGGCAAAATTATTCAATTTCTTGGCAGAATGATTCAATTTCTTGGCAAGATTGCAGCTTCCACTTCTTACCAGTTTTGTCCCTCTTAATAAAGAGCTAAAAAGGAAGGAACGTTTCAAAACAAGGACAGGTATTGCCATTCCTTGTAATCATAGAATAAGAGCCATTACATCATTTTTGGTAGCTTATTCTCAGTGGCTCTTAGCTTTGTCCTCCATTTCAGAGTAAATTATGTAAAAGGTCTGGGTACTACTGAGGAACTGAAGAACCAATGAATATGTTAAATTTTTATTCAGTGCCAATTTTGACAAAAAATAATAGATGCTGTTCACAGAACATTAGTATGAGATAAAGTTAGTGCTTTCATCTCCAGATGCTTTTTAACCAAGAACTTTCAATTTTTCAAAAAAAAGTTTGAATGTAAGCATAGAAGACAAAGCACTGGAGGAAAATGGAGGCACCATGAAAAGGACAGATATAGGAGGGTTAAGGTTCTGAAGTATCCCTTGCTGTAACATCCTTTGCGTGCCAGCAAATAGTGTACAGGAACACCTTTTCTTGTTCCTGAGGATATATTACTTTTTCACACCTTTTCACCTATCAGCTTATAACTGATGACTGCATTTCTATGCCTAATAATTCCCTGACTGTTTTTTCTTGTATCTGAAAAATGAAAACTTAACATTCAGTTTACATTTTAATTATTACAAAAGCAAAATATTGTTCTTTCTTTACTGCTTACCTCCTTTGTTTACAGCATCAAAAACTCCCGTGTCTTTCAGTGTTCATCAAGTGTCAAAAAATCCTTCTATTACATTTTTCCACATATCCGTATTACATTTTATCCATAATGTGCAGCTTTGTCAACATTAACATTTGCAAAATGCATAACTAATTCTATTAACATTGGAAAAGTGAATCTTCCAATTCATTATTGTAAGATCCACTTTAGGAGTAAAAAGTCATATTGATGTGTAGTAAATGCATATTAAATAAATTTAATTTCTTCACTTGATGATGTTATGCAAAGCAGCCAAAATTTCATGGCTTGGCTCGGGTCAGGACTCTTACAACACCCTCATAGACCAAAGCACTATCATTTCCCAGTAGTAATGGGAGTATTATTTTACAACTTTTCAAGTGAGGACAGAGGAAGACCATCTTCTGTTTTCAAAAGGTACACATCATCGCATTATTCAGATGGACAATATCTCACCCTTTTTGTCACATTCTATTAAATATTTTAACTCTTTTATAATAATGAGATCAGCTTAAAGTGTCAAATGCAAGACTTCAGTGAAACCACAAAGTTACTGTTATCTAATATTTTCAAAATTTACAGTGTGTTGCTCATGAAAAATTTCTCTGGATCTTGCTGTTAATTAAGGATATTGTATAGATACAAGGAAATGACATTCAACAGTGCTAATTACCCAAAAACTCCTTAAAGAATTATTAAAACCTCTCTGAGAAGCTCAAGAAATGTGTATAATTGCACCTTCCAGGGGTCTCCTGTTTGACAGGATCTTCACATCCAGTGGATTGTGTTCCGTATCTCAACTGAGTCCTGAATCCAGAAGTCCAAATGACTGCTTGAGGGGATACATATACAACAGCACCTTTTAAAATAGCAACTAATTATCATTTAAAAATACTTCATAAAATCAAGTAAAAAATAAGTTTTGCCATAGTTGGCTTTTGCTTGGATTCTGAAAATTCTGCAAAATAAACAAACGTATATTAAAAATGGTTCTTATTAATACATGAGGTGGTTGATATAGCAACTGTTTGACATGCCTAAAAATAGACCTGATATCAACAAATCCCTTTACCAGACTGGTTATGGGTCAGGACACCCTGCAGGAAGTAGAAAATTGGAAGTAGTTTGCTTTGAAACAGAAGAAATAACAATACATTATTAATTAGGCACAATGACTTTTTCTTCATGCTTATGTTTACACATAAAACCTATAGACTACAAACAAAGAGAAAACACAGAGCCATGCTCTAAGTTAAATATTGTGAAGAAAACACTGGATTTTATTTCACAGAATAATAATATGAAATGGTTACCAGCCAAGGAGTATGATCTACTTACACACATGTTGAGTACAAATGTCTGAACTGTCCAAAGTGTACCTCTCCTGTGTTTACCAAAATTTTTGATGGAAGGACTAGGAAGATGAAATTTACCTTTCTTTTTTGTTTTGTTAGTATTACATGTCTGAAAACATTGGTCTCATCTCATCTACACCTGAATGGGAAAACAGGTACATTAACAGCACTTTCCACACTTCAGGGTGATTCAGGGACCTGTTAGAGTAAATGTAATTTGATTCCAACACAAGGGCCTCCCTCCTGTGAAAACAGGAGTGAAGGAGCTGAATGTCTTACATACATACAATGTCCTTCCATGTGTGGCACGGAATAATTCTGTAGCCGACAAGTACAACCAGACCCGGGAGCTGTCCAGCACTCCTGGGGCCCTCAGTATATATGTCTACCTAGATTTAGTACACACTTAGTGTTAGCTCTGGGCAGTATTTGATGTCTCTATCCTTATATCAGTTACTCTGTCAACTTGGAAACACAGTCATGAGACACTGTCTTTTTAATAAATATGAAATCTTCACAGTTCTCAGAAATATCTGGAAACATTCAGGTGTTTTTCTCATATGAAATAACTAAACCCAGGTAGCTCCACTTTGCACAAAGCAGGCAGCCTAATGGCCAAAGTTGTGCCCCCTTTTACTCATTAGGGTAAAACCCTAATGCTGTCCATTATACTCCTCAAACCAAGCTAATGGTCATACATAAAACACCAGCTGCTGTGCTGGTCATTGAGATACAGAACTGTGACGGTATAAGCAGTGGCTGACATGCTGCATGGGGCAGCTCCTCAGACAGAACAAATTGTCATCAATCCTTTGCTCTTAGCCAACTTACCTGTCCAAGTGAATGAGCTGACCCAAGAAATCTCCAACTAGTTTCTCCGTTTGTGACTCATCTTTACAAGTCACTGCAGTCTAGGAACACAGTATAATAAACATGTTCAAAGGTCCCTTTGTTTCTCTGTTGATGTTTTTTCATTTGCTATCCAACTAATATTACAGGACAACTAATGTGAGAAATCCTCCCATTACACTGAACTTTGCAGTGTGGACCTGTATCATGCCTGACAGTGGACAAACGCATAGGCATGGGTATAGGAACATAGAAAGTATACAGGAACACTCCTACCACCTCTAGCATTCAGCAGATTGCAAGTTAGGGACTTGTTAAACCAGAGATTGTGTCTTTGGATTTATATTGCCCTTGATGGATTTTTTTTTTTTATTCCAATAGTGCACAATTATATTACAAAAGCATATAAACTTTTAGCATCTGCATCCTCTGGCAGTGGTTCAGTAATTAGATACTGTATGGAAAAGTATGTAGTTCATTTTTAAACTTTCTGAATATTGACATTGATGCCTCTAGACTTACATTACTCAAAATGCTGAATAAGTATTTCCTATGTCCTCTATTTCACTCATGATTTCAGAGATTTCTGTCATATCTGAATAATTCCTTTTTCAAGACCGAGAAGCTTGGTCCATTTCAGTCTTCTTGAGGGGAGGCTGTTCTATAACACTGACTATCTTTCCTGCCTGTTTCTGTACCTTTTACAGTTCTGCTTTATCTTTTTTTACCTGAGTTCAGAAAGGTGCATGGTATAAAGATATGGGCATACCAAAGAGCTATTCAGCAGTATAAACACTTTTGGTTTTCCCTCAAGCATTTTCTTAAAACATTATATACAGATTCTGACAGTGGAGAGAAAGTTTTTGAAATCCTATCCAAGATGTCTTAAAGATCTTCTTTCAGAGTTGTAATGGTTAACTTAAAGCCCCTCATCAGGTATGTATAGTTAGGTTTGTTTTTTTGTGACAGAATTACTTTGTACTTATCAGTGTTGAATTTCACCTGCTACTTTATCACCTAGTCACTCAGCACCATGAGATGAATCAATGTTTCATGAATTTAATGACATTTAATAAAGTGTCGTAACAAGAAGCTAAATCTAAATAGCATAAAAGACCACGGGAAAATTACTTGGCAATTCCACTGAAGCAAAATGAAATCTGTTTCCCTATCTAGTGGCTTTTCACATGAAGAACAATTAGCTGTATATTCAAACTTCAATGAAGTTTTGGGGTATAAGGAGATTGTCTTAGAAACAACTCCTCAGTCTGTATTTTAATGGAAAAGATTGTCAGCTGGGATGTTTCAACAGCAGCTGCTGGGTTTGAAAGTGAGGAAATACCAGGTGGATCATTGTCTCCTTGCCTAGGTGGAACCCATGTGATGTGCCTCAGGACACATCCCTACATTTATGACAGACTTCACAACAGTGGCAAAAATAAGTCAGTTCAGGTAATTTGATGATCAAGGAAGTTCTTTATATTTCTGTTTTCTTTCACAAAATATTGCTGTTCTGTATATCTTGTATTGTGAAATGGTACAGAAGCAAGCCATAAATAATTATGCTCTAAATCTAGAAACAATCTAGTAAAAATGAAATCTGAATTCTCAGGCACGGTAACTTTCACTCCCAGAAGTTAATGCACAAGCATGAAGGAAGCTTAAGATATCTCAGAAAAAATCCTGAAATCAAAATTCTTCAGTCCAGTAGGAACAGGCTTCATCATCTCTCATGAGGCTCGTAGTAAATCATGAAGTCAGGGCCTAGTGACCTTAAATAAGTTGCTCGGTTTTTCTCTGTAAAAACCAGCCTGTCTGTAAAATGAGTATTCATACTCCTGTCACTGAGTAGATGAGAAAAAAAAAGAAACCTGAGAAGAAAACAATGTTCAATGATCAATCGTTTCCATCTTTCTACTTCTCCTTTAGGAAGATTTTACTTTTGCTAAACTCATATTCGGTAGGTTAAGGAAAAGACACTGTTCTGACAAAATGTACATAGTATATCATTCCCCAGGCTTAGCCTGCAACTCCTAATGATTGCTAACTTAGCCAGCGGACAGGTGCTACACATTCAAAGCTACTGAAAAAAAGCCTCTGAATGTATTTTCTGTCAAGAACTGCAGGGCTTAGAAGAAAAGCAGGAGTCATTTCATGCAAAGCAGTAATTTCAGCGTTTTGTCATAAAATCCAAGGTCAGAATCATCATGGCAGTGAATAATCCTGGATCATGTAGTTTATAAGTTTGAAACTAAAACATTTCACTCACTTAAGAAGCTGCACTTCTTAATGAATACATAATGATAAATAAAAATCTGAAACAATTAAGCAAATAGTGACAATAGGAACAGTTTTAAAGTACATTTTGAAGCTAAAATCCTGGTCAAAGTCCAGGATGAAAAAGAAACAAGAGTCCCAGCCACAAAGAACAGATGAGAACAGATGGACTGGGTCAGTGAAAGCTGCCTGCTCCACAACTTGTGTTCACAGAAGTACATTGTACATTTTTGGCATGAATAATCTTGCTTAGAAAAGGCACAAAGGCAGTAGGGACCTGGGCCCTGCTATGTACAATCAAGCTGCTGAAAGGCAATACTGAAAGGCGTGATAAGAAATTCCAAAGTCCTTTGTAGGGTCTGTAATGACAGAAAGAGGTTTTACTAATGGACTCAGCTGAGTAACGAGTTAGAAGCAGCAACAACAGGAATTAAGCCAATGTATATTAGCAGTACTAGTCTCTAACAACAGACAGATCTTTTCTGTTGTACCTGAAAAACAGTGACAAAAATATTAAATACAAAAGAAAACAGGAATGTCAGTAATATAAAAAACTTTCAGTATCAAAGCATCTTAAAAGGACATTTCATGCAACTTCACAAAGCAATTTTAAGAAAATGTGCTTTCCAAAACACAAATTAATGTTCAGGAAGACATGTTAATCAGAAGAAAAAGCTTTGACAACATAATAAGCTTGAAAATCTGAGATAAATAGGGACTTCAGAAAATGGCAGAGGTCTAAAAATGCAGAATGAATTGGAATTTTTTTAGTGCTTCTTACTGGTAGTCATTTTAGTGCTTTCAAAATATTGTTATTTGATTTGAAAAAAAGACTGGTGATGCAAATTTAATATCACAGCTATTGCAAAGTCTGCTATAAAACTTTGCAATATATATTGAATGTCGTATAAACATTTTCAGCAATCATTCATCAGATGTCAATGTAAATTGCATTAAAATCCCACAAGGAAGTGTGAAAACAACTTGTGCCATCAAACTCCGCTGAGAAATCCTAATTTTATATGCTTAGCTCTGTTGTGATTTTGTTTATATAATTTCCTGTATTGTGCTTGTCACTAGAGTATATGAGCACATGTTGTTAGTGTGTTAAGTAGGTGCGATGCTTGCCACATGGTATTTCTTTTCTTATTCTGTTCCATCATAGTTTTGTGTGATTTCGCATACATACATGTGGTTTTAAAGCCATTAGCTGGGTAAATCTGAACAAAAGTTTTTCTAAGACAGAGGTTCATAATGTTGCTCTCTTCCTACAGAAGGTTTTTCTTTCTTCCTAAAGAGGGTCAGGAGTATGGGCACCACCTGAAATTGTTCTGTTTGCCGTGAACCTAATGACTGACATCCTTTAAGAAAAAGTAAATGGTCCAGAAAACAGCTGGATAGACTCTCCTTACTAAGGAACAGAACATAGATGACTTGGGAAGCACCCTGAATGCAGAGAAAGAGATCTCAGACAAAGGTCCCAGGAGGATTCCACCACCTCACTCCCCTTTCTCCACTCCTGTTCCTCAGACACGAAATGCTACAGGGTGTGAGATTGGCCTTGGGTTACAAACTACACAGCTGCAAAAGGATTTCTCACCCCTCTCTGCTACCTCAGGTCTCAAGGAGGCTGGGTCCCTGTTTCTTGCTGGAGAAGTGTGATGGCATTTTGTACAGCTGCTGCATGCTCAGCAGATGGCTGCTGCAGGCTCTGCTCTGCCCAGCAACTTCCCCCTTCTCTTCTACACAGCCCCAGTCTGTTTACGCTGTCTCCAGTGATTCCCAGTTCTGCACTCATTGCTGGTTGCAGGACCTGAGAAGGATCTTGTCCATCAGGAAAAATATGATGTGAGTTTTTTCACATTATACCTAAGGTCTGATTTTGGTGTTTCAATAAGAAAAAATCACAGTGTTGGAAGAATCCCAGAATCATAGAATGGCCTGGGCTGAAAAGGCCCTTAAAGATAATCTAGTTTCAACCCCCTGCTGTGGGCAGGGTTGCCAACCACTAGACCAGGTTGCCCAGGGCCCCATCCAGCCTGGCCTTGAATGCCTCCAGGGATGGGGCATCCACAACTTCTCTGGGCAACCTGTTCCAGTGCCTCACCACCCTCTGAGTGAAAATTTCCTCCTAATATCCAACCTAAATCTCCCCTTTCTTAGTTTAAAACCATTCCCCCTCGTCCTGTCACTATCAACCCCTGTAAATACTCACTCTCCCTCCTGTTTATAAGCTCCCTTCAAGTACTAGAAGACTGCAACGAGGTCTCCCCAGAGCCCTCTCTTCTCCCAGCTAAACAAGAGTGTCGCTGTGAGCAGGAGTGTTACCAGTGAAGCCTCCACAGTCAATGGCTGCTTCTCCTGCACCTTCCCTCTCCTATTTGTCCATATGGAGGTAGGTCTTCCAGGTTTCATTTCTGTCCTGGCTTGGTCCAGGAGCAGAAACCTATCCATAATGTTGACTGGCTTACAATCTTCTTTAAGAGCCCCAGAGGGAGAACGTCACTGAATGGTTTCAGACAGTTTCTCCATGAACCAATTGTTTCAAATAAACCAACACAGCAAAGCAAGCTGTGTGTATTTTTTCACAAGGTGTTATGACTGGTTTTGTTCAGGCTGGCTGAGCTAATCAGAAGTCCTAAGGATGTCTTTAGTGTGGACCAGGTAAAGCCTACGGATGCTGACTTTCTGAGCAGTGGGATTATTTAGCAGAGGTCAGCACCACTCCAGCATTGTTTTAGACAGTGCTGGGGGCAGGCAGCACATGCAGAACTCACCTTGTCAAGCGCTCTGCCAATGTTATCCTTTGTTTCTTTACTCACAGAAGAGATTCAGTTTACAAAGTACAGAGGGAACTGTTTCTACATAAGAATATCTGTTAACATGCTGTTCAGCAGATGCCACCTGGATGCTGAAAAAATGTGTTCTTTTAGCAATAACATTTATTTGCAGAACAAGATATTTGAAAAATTGACCTTACTGCATTGTTTTCTTTAATTTTCATTCCAGTAATTCTTTGCATTGTTTTTTCATCCTGTATTTGCTGCTCTTCTCCCTACACTCCTTTTTTCCCCTTTGCTTTTTCTATGAAGAGCTTTTTCTTTTTCTTTTTCTTTTTCTTTTTCTTTTTCTTTTTCTTTCTTTTTTTCCCCCTTGCAGTCTCTTTGTTATCAGGTTTCAAATTTCAGTTTGCTCTCATATGGTCAGACGTCACTAAAGTGCACCTTTTCAAATATTGCATAAAACAAGATTCTACTTGGATGACAAAAGAACAGTTATAGCCTTGGTCCAGTAAAATATGTTGACTGTCAGCAAGGTCAGAAGAGAAGGCATTAGAGGAGCAATTATATTTTATCCGAATTTCTCTTGCATAAAGCTATTGACCTTTTATTGGCAGAGACAATTAAAAAGGAAAAAAAAAAAGCTCACATGATCCATTCCCAGCTAGAGCTGCAACCCTCTAAGGTGCTCTCAGTGATGCCAGCCTCCCACTGGAAGCAGCAGAAGCTTGTTTGCAGCATGCTCTGGAGGTCAGCATACCACATCTGTTTTGGAAAGGAGCCAAAGAGCTTGTTCGTGGATACATTCCCCTTATGAAGCACATTTAACCATCAGACCCTATTCATCATGAAGGGAATCTATCAAGAGCATCTTACTACTGCAGTGCTGCCCTAAGGAGAAACCTCATCTGACAGGGTGCAAATGTCTTTCATTTCCTTCTTCCATTGAACAAGACTGGCAAAAAACATGGAAAGAATGCACATAATAGCTAAACTGCAGTGTTTGTCATGTCCCAATAAACATCTTAGAGAGCTCATAAATTGACTCTGACAAATTAGATGATACAAGAGTGATGGAAAATAAACAACTTAGAAAACAGAAAGCCAGAAACATCTCCCCGTGTCAATGTGAACAGTAATGTAAATAATTATTGTATTTCTTTAGCAACTTCTCTCAAAACAGTGGAATGACACAATTGTAAATAACAGAAGGATATGGTTCATGTTATTTCCAAAATATTTTATATGGGGAAATGTTTATACAGGATTATTTAATTGGCTAAAACCGGAAGGTTATGTTCAAGACTCTTCTGTGAAAATTCCTAGTGCCATCTATTGGCAGAGGGGACAAACGCGTAGTGCTCCACTGCCTGAAATATGCTTTTCCTTTAAAAAGTGGGGAAAGTCAATGTCTGCATTTCACGTTTACAATACTCTTTCGGTTTAGAATTAAACTCTTCAGAGGCACACGCATAAATGTTCATTTCTGATTAATGCATTTACTTCCCAGGTGCTGCTGCTGCCCCTCAGATGGAGGCAGTGGTAGGTGATGGCGCAAACTGCCAACCTAGAACCTGATGCCCTGAGAGGGCTTCTGGGGCTCCGATATCCTACAAAAAGCCTTATTTTGGAGGAGAACTAACATCCCTTTCTTTTTCCTGAGGTAATTCACGAATTGAGAGCTTTAATGAAGCCTCGAACAACACACAGTCCTTGCCAGAAACGAATTTGCACTGAACATTTTAAAAAACTCTGCTGATTGTTTGCCTTTTGATGACAAGGTATTTATGTAATCATAATGTCTGAGTGAAAGTCTACTACTATGTGTCTACCTCGGTATTTTGACATTTGAATAAGAACTTTCTTATTTATTCTTTTATACCTCAGGAAAAAAAATAAAAAGGAAATAATTGTACCTTGTTATCAGTGTTTATGTACTTAGGACAAGAATGAAGAAAAATAGATTATGGAAAGGAAAAGCTCTTAAATATTTTTACTGTTTGCCCCCAAAATCTGCATTTTCTTTTGCTGATATATAAGGGAGAGCCTAGACAGTTAGAAGTGTCAAGTCGCCCCGCGGAGTCCTTGCTGTGGCAAAGGAGAGTGTAGGAGCAAACGCTCACTATATACAGGGGTGGGAGAGCCTGGTGAGACTTCATCACACCATCTACAACAGAACCACTTCACTCAACATAATTCAGCAGCAGCTTAGCACCTGTCAACATGAGGAATGAAAGTTGTCTGCAACGTAGTCCAGAAAAACAACTCATAATCCAGGCGGCATGGGGAAAGGTGGATGAGCAGAGAGGGTCTGGCAAAGGACAGGGACTTTCTGAAGCAGCTGTGCCCCTGAGTAGCTACCAGGGACCATGTTTATCCCAAGGGGTAGGTGAAAAGGACATGCTCAGGGACAGAGGTATGCTCTGAAGACAGTGACAGCATTTTCATACTGCTATTCTTTAAGTGTCTAGTTTACTCATTTTCTGTTCAGGTTTTAACTAATCTTGCCAAAGGTTTCCAGGAGAAATGGAGACAAGAGTACAATTGTGGAGGTTAACTCAGAAGGATTTTGCAGATATCTCACTCAGAAATGCTATTTTGCACGTAAACCAGCAGCAAATGTACTAAGTATGATACAATTTAACAACAATTCAAGACTTGGTTCAAACAGATAATAACATAAAGCACACAATCAATTGTGGAAAAAAGGTACTGAAATTTAATTTAATACATATAGACAAGTACTATTCAGTATACTTTAAGATATTCTCATGAGTTGGTGCAATATTTTCAAAGATGTGAATATAAATTAAAATGGTATAATTTTCTGTTTGAAGTCGTTTTGAGGACATTACTATTGCTGTGCTTATGAGAACGAAACTTAGTATCTTCAGTCTTCCACTTTTTTTTTATGTAACCAACCTTCTGTGTATCAGGGAAGGGAAAGTTAGGGTTAGAAAAACTACAAAAAATTAATAGGTATGAGGTGACTTTGAAGTTGCCAACAGACTTCAAGCATTATGAAAAGACAAAAGCTTTTTAATAGCATCAGTAAGTTCAGCTTTCAATACACATTCTTAAACTCTAAACATCGGTGGAAGCACTTCACATCAAATATGTATTAATAAATATTTACATGACAATTTATTTTATTTGTAAAATATCCTGGCTCAGAAAGCATATATATTTAGAACAGACTTCTCAAAATTAAGGCTTTAATATTAACCTAATTAATTTTGGGGGCTTACTCTGAATTTAACCTCTCGGACAGCTGAAAGGGGGTTTTCAGTACAGCCTTGAGGTTAATGTGAATGCACTTATCATTTTTACCAAATTGGATTTTAATTAGTATCAAATTAGAGATCCATTTAGTATTTTTCTAGGTTTGCATTAGTTTACAGATTCAATCTAAAGGAAAAATAATGAGAAAATACAGAGTTTTTAGAGCCTGCTTGAACAAAGATGAAAGATGGATGATAAGAAGCTGACATGTTCTATTTAACCTATGGCAAAAAATTGCGGGTAGTGAACATATACATACAAAACCCACATCTGTTGATACTGTGTACTCTGTTTCACTCTTAAAAAAATTTCTTCTGAATAGCTATGACGGTATATTTATTCGAGATGCACAGGTATTGAATATCCACACAGCAGTTTCATGATCCATACAGATACAGCAGTCTTAAGGTATTAATAAAACATTTAATGTTGCAGTATGTATGCTATCCCCCATTTTCCACAGCATTCTCAGAGGTGACATTTCTGCGCTGTTGGCACTAAGACTTGTTGAAATTTAATACTAAAATAATTGTTTATTTAGTTCTCATCACTTAAAACTTGTGAACTTTAATAAAAAGTGTGACTGCAGTCCTTGGTGTTTGTCTTCCTTCTAATACTATGAAAGTAGTTAAGATGGAGAAATCCAACCCATAGATATGTGAAAAATATAACTTGTAGGTATAACAGTGAGTATTGCTATATTTTTTCTAAAGACTGCCTAATCATACTTGCAGTAACGAAAAAATCATTTTAAAAATAAAATAAAAGTCTGCTTGCCCAGGAACATAAGACCACTCCTACTGTTACAATCAACCATATCACAAAATCTTTTTTTGTCATCTGCAGGAGAAACACCTTGAAGCGTGCTGGGGTTCTTATCTTCACCATCATCCATAAAAAGAACCAGAACCTCTTCCAGGTTTGAATGGAACTATAAATCTTTCAAGCTGATAGTTAAGCCTCTGGGGAAAAAAAAATGCTTCATTTGATAGGGCAATAGTATGGGCAGAGTATTTGGAAAGGGAAGGGGTAAGAGGCAACTGGATAAACAGGCTGTTACAATTCTGGCCATAGCTATGGTCTTTGCAGTGACAGTCCCAGCTCCTGACTACCTGACATATCAGAGCTGCAGGGTCTGAACTAAACTGAATATTTTCACCCATTTGAAAAACAGAAATGAGCAAGACTAATCTGGAAAGAATCTAAAATATTAATTTGACCTGGGAAAAAAAATTATTATATGGGTCATACAACTTCTCCTTCCCTGCCCCCCCCCCCTCCAAATTTCTTTCATATTCCCAGTTGGCAAATAACTGACTTTCAATACCTCTGCTTGGTTTTCTTCTATGGTCTGACATGGACACATTTCTTTATGCACCAGGTAGCCCTGAATTTTCTACAACCCTAGCAGTCTGGTTGCAACATGAGGGCAGAGCGTCAGCTGGCTCTCAGTGCTCATCTGGGAACAGGGCTCCAGTACCCAACTCCTTCCAAACAGACTGCATAGACATATGCTTTGCTGGGCTGCTCTGTTAATTTTCCCCTACCATTTTCCAAGGAAAACACTGCCTATCTGTCCCATGCTCCCATTAATATGTCTGTTCTTTAACCTTTTGACTTTCCTCTATCTATGATTCTTTCCATCTTTGCCAAGTGTTTTTTCTTGTGTAACTGCAAAGTGCTGAGTTAACTGTGGACTTTGAGGAGAGGGGAGTCCTTACACCACAGGAATATTTGTTTTCCACCGTTCTAATTACAAAAAGATTTCCAAATGTGAAGAGTTGGCATGTAACTTACCAATCTAATATATATCATCAAATCATCACTGCCAATGTTCACATAAGACACACACACAGTGCAAAATAAGGGGCAGCAACATTCACTGAACAGAACTTGTAAAACAGAATGTGATCTGGTAACATTTAATTGACTCTAGTATTATGTTTTTAAAATTTCTGATGAATGCAATCATTTAGAGACCCAGCATAAATTATAGTTTTTCTTCTGTTACTTACATGTCACAGATTTATTAATATTTTTCATTTTAATTGTTTTATAAATTTTAAAAAAAATCTTCTAGGAAAGTTCTCCTGGCATTTTATGTGATTTGGAAAGCTTGCAGTCCCACCTGCAGCTTATCATCACTTTGGCACTGACTTTGTCTTTGACCTTTACAAATCTAGATAATTCTGCCAGGCCATCAGCCAAGAATCACACTGGATAGAGATAAGCTGCTATTCAAAATCACAAGCAGCTTTGGTGGGTTGAGACACATAAAAAAGATTACAGACTTTATAAAAATAACCTGTAGTGAGGGAGCTTTGAGTAAACAGGAATCACTGTCTGCCAAGAGAAATGTCTGGTATGTATTGTATTACTTGAACTGAAAAAAGAATGCATGGGAAGTGCTTCTCTAGTTGTTAACCTAATGACTAGGGATTCTTGCCCTTGAAGGAAAAGAAGCAAAAAAGATAACCAGGAATCTTATTACAGCAGATAGACTATCATGAATGGTAAGTATATTAAATGGGTTTTCTGAGGTACTCTAAGGGAAACTCGAACCGAGACTTGACAACACACCAATAAGAATTATTTGGATTGGTTTGTCTCAATAAAAAAGCGAGTTGTTGGCCAGAGACAATGCACAAATCTAGAAGTTAAATTTCAAAACAGGGAGCTTTGCTGAACCAAAAGAGCAGGCAACAAAAAGTTATGACTGAATGTGAGCAAATACGTTTCATCTTTGTCTGGTATAAGGTATGTGCTTAAGTACCGTCTTGCACTTACTCTCTTAAAAACCTGCAACTTTCAGGAAGAACTCTCCCTGGTTTAAAATTTATGTTGCTCTTGAGGTTTAAAATAAAATTTATTAATTTAAGATTGTGTTTGAACATATTTCCTAAAGGAGAGGAAAATTTAATAAAAGACTTCAAACTTGAGAACCCTGGATTAGTTCTAAATAAGAGCAGAAATCAAAACTTGCAGAAT
>NW_010130757.1:98844-119394 GCF_000699245.1 Pterocles gutturalis | reverse complement strand
AGGGAAAGAAAAAAATCCCTCTCTGTGTTTCTGGCCAGCCCTGGTTTTTATTTGTGAGATTTTAATCACAAATATGTTTAATTAAAGGAGAATTTCAAGAAGTGCATTACAGGTGAAGTTTAGTTTAGATAATTGCTTTTCTCAACCCTGGTCATGTTTTTACTTTCTGATGTGCAGACATTCTATTTGCTCAGCATGTTTTTTGCCATGGTAATGTCAACTGCCAAAAGCAGAACAGCACCAGTGCTTCTCATGGTGTTACATCTGCAAATGCTTAATGAGTAGTGCAGCTTGCATGATTTCAATACATTTTTAATTATATTTGGCAGAAAAGAGAAGGCATGAACTAGCTCAAAATGCATCTCAGTCAGATCCCTGGTATTTAAGCAAGAAATTGCCTCACTGCAATACAAAACCGTCTAATTATTTCAGAGAATTCACACCATGATTAAGCTTTCTAAATGTTCTCCTTGTAGATCCTGTGGTCCATTTTCTTTTTTTTTTTTTTTTTACTCAAGGACTTTTGCAATCACATCTTCTGAAGTGTCCACTGGTAATGACAATGTTGCATGTTATTTGTCACTGAAAGTGATCATGTCAGTCACAAAAAGGGATCGTAACAGTGTATTCCATGACAGCCTATTACGACTGTGAGATGGCTCTGACCAGTTGTGCGCTGACTTTAATGGTGTTTTTTTCATAGGTCAAACTCCTCATTTCCCTCCCACCTTTGGCTAAATTTCCACACACCATTGATGGTAGAGCTATTTGCAGAATGTCAGCAAGAATTTTTCAGGAAAAGGTACCAAAAATAACATCTCTTGCTTGAGTGGATTATTTTGACTACAGAATAAAGTAGAGAATTGCAACTCTGCCTTAAGGAACTCACTCCTGCTGTACAAAGCCCCTCTTCCAGAAGCCTAAAGCTGGCAGCCCTGCACCCAGCTGCTCTTCCCCCAGCATCTGTCTCATAAGGTACTGTCAGTGCCCTGGAGCAGAGGCACTCACTTACCACCCAGAGATGTCTTCTCCAGAATTTATTCCTGCTCCTACATTTTCCAGAAATTAGGCTCAATCTTCTTTTTGAACTTTCAGCAGAATTTGTTGAGTCACACATTAGAATTTACTCAGTGCAGTAACTGTTCAGCACACGTTGTGCTGGTGACCAAGCAACACATAGGCCCCTCTGGCAAAAGGATGAAATGCAGAAAATCTGAACTAGAGCATCTCCTTTACACTTTTAATTAGTTCCTCATACATTGCATCATTCTCTTACTGGTTGTCATCTTCTGGTATGTATCTATTAGGCACTTTTTGAGCTAATTAATTATTTATATGCTAAGTATTTAGATAAGCAGGGAGATCTCTAAATCCTATTTCATGTAATGCCATATCATAGGCTCTTCTGTAGATTCTCACACAATGTCCTCTAATGAACTGCAAGACATCCTACTCATTAATTTGTTATAACACTTGCTAAAATATCCCTGTTACCTGCTTGACACTGTTACAGAAATGAGACTTTTCATGTAGACCTTGTGGTCTGCATCTAGCCCTACTTTCCATTATTCTCTGCAAAACTCCTTCCTACCATGCAATGTTCCTCAAACAAGACAATGTATCAATCACTTATCTTTCATTGCCAACTTGTACTCAGCCAAACTCCTTATGTTTGTCTTCTAGAAACTAAAGCCTCATGACAAGTCAATTCGATAAATTGTAAATGCATTCAAAATGTATATCTTTAATAATTCAGACAAAAAATATTTTGAATATGTTCTCTCATGTTTGCTGTTTCCTTTCCATATGTATACTCCTCTGCTGTATGTATAGACAGGAATTAGAATCTCTATGAGCTTTTGTTTTGCTAGGACAAAAAATCAAGCTTCTTTAGTTCCCTGTTACACAGCAAGCTCTCCAGTCTTCTACAATCCTAGCAGTCTTTCTTCTCCACCTCCATTTTCTCAACATATAAGGGTAAGATTGTTACGCTGTGGTATGCTCAGTTTGCTATACCCTAAACTTAATACTTTACTGTCGTTACCATTTTATATTGGGAATAACTCACTTTAAGACTTAATCTGCCCAACACACAGACACTTTGTACTATAGACTGTATTGGGTTTTGAATTTTTGCATCTAGAGAGTTCCCACTTCATCCAAAAGTCCTACGTGTACGTTGCATAATGTGCTGCTGTCTGTACCATTTCTCTGATCTCTGACTCTTTTACTCCAGCGTTTGAGAGCACCCAGCTCTTCCCATGTAATATCACAATCTTTATTTTAATGGTGTTTTTCAACCCAGCATCTCTGGCAACTTTTTAGCATGCTCTTGCTCTTTGTGATGAAGTCATTAATACTAATGGCATGCTTTTCATGGGAAAACAGATTTATTATACAACCACTGTTCTCTAAGTAGAATGCACAGTGCTCTTGATTTTAAAAACAACCTGCAGCCAACATTCACGGTCAATAACAATTTGCAGATAAAAATCAATCAGCCATACTTGACTGGGCTGTATAACTGTCCTACCATGCTTAACTAGGCTTGTAAAATCACTGCTTATCCTTTTTCCTGCTGCTTTTATTTACATAAACCTTTTCCCTTCTATTTTTTTTAGTGATTTGAATGCTCGTGAAAGGAAGTAATTTCTTAGACCAGAATTAAGACAGAAGCTAACCTTCTATTATACATCAAATTTTCAATCTTTATCCCTAAAGGAAAAAAAAACACTTAAAAATTTATGTGTTCCTTTTCAGAAAAAGGTGCTTCTGAGACTTTCAAATATTTTGAAAACTATTAGAAAAATATACTTATCAGATGTTATTTTTAAACTCTTTTACCATTAACTTTCTGATTATTTTACTAAATTATTTTATGTACATGAAGCTCATATATTCAAAATATCTGGGCTTGTACTGGACTCTACTTTTTACTACATTGATTCTGGAGTGTAACAGAGAAGATTTTAAAAATCTATAAGATCAATCACATTACTGTTGTAAAAGTGTTCTGATGTACACAGCTGAAAATAGCTCTATAACAGTCAGGTAAGTTTATAGAAATCCCATACTACATCAAGGAGAGAAGACACTAATTTATCATTTTTATTAGAAGAAGGAGGTGGAAAGATGTATGGAAGAAAATCCAGAGAGGCTCTGAGTGTAAAGACTGATCATTTTTCCCAAGCTCCATCAGGAAATGAGAAGCATTGGAGAAAAGATCATCCTGCTATGTCGTAAGTTAAGGCTTGCTTGCCAAGTTTTACCTTTCTTATACACATTGTGGAGCAAGTCATAAAAGGTTTTCTTCTAGCAGATGTCACTAGGGAAGTGGCATATGCTGAGGTCTTCTGTCTCTGAAGTGAATGGATGCAGATGCATCCATTTTCTTTCTCCTCTTTCTCTGAAGTTAACTCTAGATCCAAGGGGTAAAACTTGTGCAGAAATCAAAACAGTGTGAATGCTGAAGTTAAGCATAAGTTAAAGTACCCAGCTGGATATGAATCAGAGTACACAACTGCTCACTGCACCAGCATGAGAAATGGGAATTTACTCTGTTCTCATCTGGGGTCCTCATCCACCTGCAGAAGCAGAGGGTTTGCCTCTCTGGAACAGCAGGACAACACCTAGCTCTTTCAACATCATGTCTCTGAGAATACCCTGTAACTAATGCTTCAGAGAAAAGTATAATCCATAATACCAGATGTCTTGAGAACAATTACTTTTACTTGTCATGGAAATGAGGAGTTAATATCTTAAACAATAAGGAAGAATGATAACTTCCACAGGGAGTTTTGCAGGTTGGTTGCACTTCACACAAAAAGGTATTCCCCTGAACCATTTCAAATATATTACTTTTACTGTCTGTGAATGCTTTCCTATATTTATAGTATGGGAAGGGCACTGGACTAACTTTCTTTTTAAAATTTCTAATTTAATATATATCTTTACTGTAGCAGCTTTCACTCTCCTAAAAAACCTACTGCCCACATCCCCTTCCAACTAATTAGTCCTGCTGCTTTTAATCTTTCCTTGTAGGGAAGTTCTTAATCTTCTTGACTTTAATAATTTTCTTTGCCCTTCTTAGGGCTATTTGTATATGTGAGAAGTTTTAAATTGGTCCCTCTGATATGCAGTGCTTTGCATTTCTCCGTGTTGAATTTCAGCTGCCATTATGCAGCCTAATTGCATGACAGCTTTAAAAAGTCTTTCCTCTTTCTGCCCAAATCTTGTCAAACCTAAATAATTTAGTCCTTATAAAGGCTCATGACACGGTTGTTTCTCTTTGATTGAATCAATGAGGAACATTAGAGAATTAAAAGGAAGACCATGTCATTGATTACAGAGTAGAAAACAATCAGAGGATAGTAATTTCTGTGTATTACATTACTGCAAAAGAGAATGTGAAAACAGCTGAGAGATAATACAAGCTCACCCTAAAAGGAAAGGGTTTTCTCTCCCTGCCCCTCCCAATTCACAGGAATGTATCCATTGTTATACATTGTCATTGCAAGATGTGATGATGGAAATTTCTGAAACTTTCCTCCAAGTGAACACTAAGGTACTATGCCCACCAGACTGGAAACCCCAGAGGACTGAGAAACCCAAGAGGGCTGTGTGGACTGAGAGGTTCAGGAAGGTTTATGAGATACCTGACAGCTCAACATCAGCTATTTCTGAGGCTGTAAAACTGCAGGGATCTAAAAGCAAATCTTTCAGATATGAGGTTTAACAATCTCCCTAGCTAAAGAGCTAGTGATGGGCAGCCTTTTGCTACTGCACTTGTAAACGTGGATGCCTAAGATCTTTTTCTATTTAGCCATTGATTTGCAGGCTCAGATGTATAACTTGGAAATTGTTATCAGTTTCTGAGATATTCAAACATGTATTTTGGTTGCCCTGCACATGGGTCAGGGCAATCCCAAGCACAAATACAGGCTGGGCAGAGAACAGATTGAGAACAGCCCTGAGGAGAAGGACTTGGGGGTGTTGGTTGATGAGAAGCTCAACATGACCCAGCAACGTCCACCTGCAGCTCAGAAAGCCAACCGTGTCCTGGGCTGCATCAAAAGAAGCATGACCAGCAGGTTGAGGGAGGTGATTCTCCCCCTTCTTCTCTGCTCTCATGAGACCCCACCTGGAGTACTGTGTCCAGGTCTGGGGCCCTCGAGATCAGGACATGGACCTGGTGGAGCAACTCCAGAGGAGGGTCACAAAGATGATCAGAGGGCTGGAGCACTTCCCATACGAAGACAGGCTGATAGGGTTAGGGTTTTTAGCCCGGAGAAGAGAAGGCTCTGGGGACACCTTATAGCAGCCTTCCAGTACTTAAAGGGGTCCTACAGGAGAGATGGGGAAACACTCTTTATCAGGGAGTGTAGTGATAGGATGAGGGATAGCGATTTTAAGCTGAAAGAGACTAGATTTAGATTAGATATTAGGAATACATTTTTTGCTGTGAGGGTGGTGAGGCACTAGAACAGGTTGCCCATAGAAGTTGTGGATGCCCCGTCCCTGGAGATGTTCAAGGTCAGGCTGGATGAGTCTTTGAGCAACCTGGTCTAGTGGGAGGTGTCCCTGCCCATGGCAGGGGGGTTGGAACTAGATGATCTCTAAGATGCCTTCCAACCCAAATAATTCTATGATTCTATGATTTTATTTTAATGTCAGTGCATATTACAGATATAAAAGCAGTTTCAGTATGGGTGGTCATTACCCATTACACATTTTACATTGTAAGAATACAGGACTTTAAAATCAGTAAAATACACTACTCAATTTGTGTATTAAACTCTTACCTCTGTGTACCTAGCGTACCTTGCAACAGTACTTAAACTAGTCTACATGGGTGACTAATAAAAAGATTGTGAAAAACTTGGACTTATATTTATTATAACGAAAAGTTCCTTAGTCATTGTCAGATCAGGCTTGTGTTATTATTGTTAATTTATAAACAGATGTTTTCCTTAGTTCAAAAACTCTGGATGTGAGAAACAATTAATGTAAAGGAAATACTGAATTTTGTTTTGTATCTCCAAATTTTATCTTTTAGTTGTTACAGTATACATGTTTTCTCTGCCTACATATATTTTGCTTTTTGTATTTTATAGTGTTCACTGGAAATATTACATCCTCCTAATCAAAATGGAAGTTTTGCTAGTTTACATCAAGGAAATTATCTAAGCTTTACATTTTGAAAAAATCAAACTAATTTCTATTGAAAGGACCAAAGGCATGCCTGAGTTAGTCTTCTGTGGAAAAGGAGTGATCACTACATACCTTGTCTCATGCACCTGCACAGCTGGAATCTCTCAGCAATCTTTCTTGTTCCACCAAGCATCCCTTGATCTTTGACTTCAGAGCCTTTATCTCATTCCATTTGCTTCCCAACAGACTTTCACTGCCTTTGTGAATGTTATCTTGTGGAAACAACCACCTTTTAGAAAGCAAAAAGGGAATTTTACAGGACAGACTAGAATATCTCACCTGGATATTAACAAATGAAGCAATCAGAGGAACCAGAACACTGGCCAGGCTGGTAGTAAGTGTTTATTTAGGTTACTTGGGAGTCTCAATCAGTAATTGGGGTGTTACTGCAGTATCTATACATGCAAGTAATTTTTACTTCTGAGCTCGCAGGCAGGCTCTTTGTCTGCAACGAAATTGCCTTTAGTCCTTAAAGTTTCCATTGATTCAATGAAGGATATATCCTCCACAAGCCAGGACCATCGAAGGTGTTAGAGGGTCTTTTTGCCTCCCATGGCTGTGCCTGAACTACTAAACAGAAAATAGCTGCTGAAAAATACTGTCCCTAAAGCAGAACAAGGACAGCAGACAGAGCAAGTTTGGGTTTTTCCTAAGGATATTTCTGAAATGCCAACCATGTATTATTACAGAAAATGTCTCAGAGCAAAGGACGGCCTAGCAGGGATTGCCAGTTATGTACAAGGGATTGCTGCAAAGGACCACAGAAGGGAAAAATTGCATTGTTTAACACAGAAGCTGTGAGGTGCAAGTTAGGTGAGTGTGGGACCAAATGTTCCCCTTCGGAATTAAAGAGTTAGAGAGACCAGGGTTTGGGAAGATCTCAGATAGGACAAGAGAGACTCTGGGATCAGGTGCATAACAGTGACTTCTCTAATGCTGATGAGATTTATACCCAAAAAGCAAGACTACATAAAAAATTCTGCAGAGGTGCAAATTCATGCATAATTGCCTTTGGTCATCTCAAGTCAGCATCATCCAAAAGACACATTAAGAGAGAAGAATCTTACATGCTTAGTGTCTGGGCCATGCAGAAACATCTGTGTGTCTGAACAATTTCAGTACAGCTTTCAACTCATGAGGCTTTTTGAGGCTGTCATGATGGCCCATTACTGAGTCTTCCAAAAGAGGCTTATCCGGTATCTCATTCGTGCCTTTTTTTTTTTTTTTTTTTTTTTTCCAATACATCAATTCAAATATAGCTAAAGATGCAAAACATTACTTTTCAGGAATGTATGCTATGCCATGTTGTGGGCTGACATGTTTTTATTCATGTGGACAAAGTTTTTGAAGATCAGATTCTATGCCTGAAAAGTGGGGGTTACAATTATGCTTGAATACTTTTTTTCAACAATAGTCTTGGAAAGGTTTGTTGTGCATGGTATAGGAATAGGTTAAAATAAGGATATACCATAAAACGTTTATCTAGTAAAACAGGCTATTAACTACCTGTCTCTGCCTACAGACTCTCTCCCTCCTTCTCCTTCAAACTCCAAAAGGGGACTTTTGTTTAGGTTTCTGCATTGCTTTGTGATTATATTTGGGACATATTTTTATCTGTATAAATGTTGTTCTTTGAAAATTTTGTCTTTAGAAACTGTTTCCTAGCAACAATGTATTTATCATTCTCAAGCAAGGAAATGACATATTGCAATTTATATACACTAATTGTGATATTTTTTTTTCTTTTCAGACAAGGAAACAGCATGCACTCAAGGCAATGTGAAATTAGAAGGAACAGAGTTAAAAAGGAATAATGGCAAACACAACTGGAAGAAAAAAGCAAATCATATATACTTGCATATGATGACGGAGTTTCTTCCCAGCGAGGCTGATGCTGATATATCAAAACAACCTAATAGTTCCCAAACATCTATAACTGACTAGTAATCATCATTTTTAAAAAGTAAGGAGGTAGAATAAGGTAAATTTAATGGTTCTTTCCTATAACTCTGAAGAAGTTTCAGAATGGAAGTATCATTCCTCTTTTTTTGTTAACATCAGGTCTGTGTCCTCAGCTTGTATCTGATGCACAGAAAGAGAAGAGCTATTAGTTTTACCAGCTAGTCACTGTAAGTTTTTAATTCCAGTGACAGATGTCATACAGTAGCTCTCAGAGAATAAGCTGCCAGTTACCTTGTGTGGGAGGTTATTAGGATGGCATTTTGTCAGCTTTTGTTCCATGCTTCCAACACATCTGTTTTAAAATATTTCCTCAGCATGAATTCCAGTGAAAATTAATGAATTAGACTTTAGAAAATATTTAAGATTATTCTTCACACTTTGTTGCTAAACAGGTGAAAGAATTATATAAACACAGTACCTTATCTTAAAACCAGGCCATTTTGCCCTTCTGGTAACTGAGGATGCTCAGCAGGGTAGCTGTCCTAAACGGTTCTGCAAAACTCTGTGTATGCATGTGGCTGAGTGCAGATATTCTCCAAGGAAATAGTGGAGAACAGTCCCTCTTATGCAAAAATATTACTAGAATCAATAACATGATAAGAATGTTCATCCAGAAATATATAGTTATGCATGGTTTTTTATGCTTTCTGTTATACTTTCCTGTATATTGACACCAGACTGAATGTGCATTACTTGAAAACATTTCATCTTAAGTGTTCAACTGTGTCGTACTGGACTTGGAGGTTTGTACTTCCTCTTCTTAATCCAAGCTTTCCTGTCCTTTTTTGTGATCAATGAGGCAAACAATTTAAATGTGTAGGCATTAGAAGGCAAAATACACTGTGGGACCAGTGGGAGAAAATAAATTGATTTTAAATGAGAGGACAAAATTCATTACTGGTGGAAAACCAAATATTATTTCTATATTTCTTTTTAAGTACAGAAATCATTACTTACAAACTATGCTCAGAATATTAGCTTGACTGCTGCATAGCCAGAAAATTAAGTAAAAATATTAAATAACTTTCATTTAACAGTGAAATTTTGTATTTTAAACTGCTCATAAATATTTTTGCTAATCTCCTTTTGTTATGATATTTTTGATCAGAGAAACAGGAGGAAAATTAAAGTAGAAGTCAGATGTGAATTTTGAACCCTGAGAGATGTGATATCCATGAATATCCCAATTTAAAAAAAAAAAAAAAAACAAAAAAAACAAACAGTACTGAAAAATTTTTTATTGTATGTTTAAGCTCAAGTAGCTTTTTAAAATATGGAAAGTACTTGACAATGGCAGTGTCAAGAACTTTCCTATTCTGACCTTGAGCTTGAAGAAATAAATAATAGCAATAGTTGTCTGTAAAAAAAGAGCTTATAGTGCTGCTTTTAGAGTATTTTTATAGGTTTATGCAGCAGAAAGCAGCAGTTCTCAAACAGAAATCCATTTTGTTAATAAGCAGACACACTGATACTGTTGAAGGCGACTCCATGTACTCAATGTTTATCTGGAAATCACTAAAAACTTACTGACATCAAGCTACTTTTTGTGTTCCAAGACCCATAACAGTGCCAAGACATAAACTGAGTTTTGGTCTGGTGTAAAAGAGAGCCCGAGTGCCCTTGAGTTTGGGGAGTGGGGCAGAGAGGGGAATGAGGAACGGCCCCTTGCACAACACTGCTGCTGTCGCCGGTCTGTGGGCTCCGAGATGCCCATGTAGGCTTGAATTTCTGCAACTTGTCATATGATTTTACCACTTCTGCTGCACAACAAGGTGAAGGTTATTCTCTGTCCTTCTCCTTCTGTGGCCACAGATCTATAATTTTTCCTTTCTCTGTCTGCATTTTCTCTTCATACTGATCTCTCCTCCCTGGCATCCCATGATAGGACACGTGGGAATGGTTCAAAGCTGCACCAGGGGAGGTTTAGACTGGACATTAGGAAGCCTTTATTTACAGAGAGGGTGGTCAAACACTGGAAAAGGCTTCCTAGAAAGGTGGTCGATGCCCCAGGTCTGTTAGTGTTTAAGAGGCATTCGGACAATGCCTTTAATAACATGCTTTAACTTTTGGTCAGCCCTAAATTGGTCAGGCAGTTGGACTAGATAGGTCCCTTCCAACTGAAATATTCTGTTCTATTCTAATCTATTCTGTTCTATTCTGTTCTGTTCTTTTCAGTCATGTCACAAAGAGAATTTTTTAAATTTTGTACACCCTACAGGCATGATCAAAAAAAAGACAGTGATACTGGCACCTGTAACTTCTTTTTAGTAGTCACCGGTCTGCTTTTGACTGTAATGGAGGTTCAGCAACAAATTTCACAAAGCAGGTGGTAGGAAATTACCTCAAGATGGCTAGGATATTTCTTTAAATAAGTACTAAAGGGAAATTTCCATTACATGCTTTTTATGAATATTTCTCTCATGTCTAATGTTATTAATAAAATAATTTTAAAAGACAATTTATGACCTGTATTTTTTCCACGTAGAGTCTTTTTATATTAAATTAGAGTTGCTTTGACACGACACGCTTCAGTTCCTTGACTGCATATTCTAATTGTCAGTGTCAGGTTTCTGATTCAAATCCTTCAAATTATGATTTTGAAACTGGCTTTTTGGCTTTGCAGTGCTCAGTAACAACTTTGTTCTTTTGAATGTTATTTTATATAAGTTTATCTCTTAGAAAATTCATGGAAAAGGGAAGACCTGAGCAGAGTCAAAATGAATAATTTAAAAACCGAAGATGTGTACAGAACACATTCTGCAGTGTTCCCCCAGCTCCACCTGAGATGTTGCTTTAGTTTTTTTGAGGACATTGTTAGAAGATAGTGTGCAAGGAAAGGAGAGCTGTTTGAAAAATGAGTGAAAGAGACACAACTACATAAAAGAAAGACGATTTTGAATTTTAATTATTCTATAGCAGTGTTTCAAGTGGGTTGATGGATGGATAGAAAAAGACTTAAAAACCCCACTTGTTCTAGCTAAGAAAAGATGGCATTGAAAATTTGACACGTTACAGAAATTGCCGCACAATGAGGGATTCAGTTTACAAAACCTTATACAAACCCAGTAAACTAATAAAAATTAATCAATTACAACCTCCAAATTAATTATTATCAAGTTTGTGCTTCTGTACATGAAGTGGGAAAAAACAATGGTTACACAGAATAAGTCATTTATGTAATTGAATGATCTTCATTGGCACATATACATAAGCATATCTGGGCAGAGTGAAGGGAGCTTAAAGAACTACAGGCAACACAATTTAACGGAAATTGCAATCTTTACAATCCCAGGTGTATACTAACAGAATAATATCCAGTGTCAGGATAAAACTACAACTAAAAAGGACTTGGCAGAACAACCTGGTTTAACTTTACCCCAGACTTAAAATAGAATACCCATGGTTTCTTGGAGCTAATGCCAAAATCATAATCTATTGTATCTCTCCATTCGTTTTCATGGCAGCTGACAGAGAGGGAAAAAAGGGATCTTTGAAACACGTTTTTTCCCAAAATTTAAATGCAACAGGATTTGCAGAAGTCTTCAGAATTCTTCCTTCTAGTTAAAGTATTTTCATGAGTATTTTAGAGCTGATGGATTTCTGAGGCTAGAATTCTGCTCTTGCTTCTTTCCTGAGTGCATAGAAAGAAAATAGCCATGCAAGAGTTGCCCAAGCCAACCTGCCTGCAGAGCGCACCAAGGATGGCTGATGGGGGATTCTGTGTATTGAACAATCTACTTCAAAAATCTTCTGTGCTGCTGCCAAAGCATCTACCACTCACTGACTGCAGCCACAGTAGGGATTGAAATGCATCCCTGTGAGAAGATAGACACATCAGGTTTCACCTTGCATTGTCAGCTGATAACTGAGCTTAAACAATGTTTTCTTCAACAATCAGAAGAAAGTTGAAAACACTGTTGGATGTTACTGACCTTGTTCAGTCTGTTTTTTCCCATAGCCCATTGTGGTTGTGATAAAAATGTTAAGAGACTCCAGCTAATTGAAGAAAGTCCACCTGTTTGAAAATATTCATAATCAAGATAAAACATCTCACAATGTAAATGTGAAGTGTTTTATGTTGTGCTCTTGAGTACTGTTGTATTTTTGTGGCATCCATACTGCACCTGATTTTTTCTGATATCTACCCACTCTAAGTAACTGTATTTTATCTCACTTTCTTAAATTCTAGAAACTTCACTGACTTTAGTTCAAGCCTCTAGATGAGCTTTTGATGTCCTTCCATGGCCTACCAAAATTAAAGCTGGTTTTCTGTCAAGGACATTGCAGGAAAAAAGAAATGTAAAATCTTTTCCATAACCACCTCATATGTGTGAGTAGGAAACTCTATGAGTGCCTTGGTTTCCATGCATGTACAAAAATATGTTCAGAAAGTGAGCTTTCAGAGAAGAAAACAGATGGAAGTTCCAGTGATGCTCAGAGGGAACATCGTCACAATATAGTGCTTCATTCCAATTGTGCTTGACTTTGAAGATTCCTGTTCAAGAGTAAAATGACTGATAAAGCTAGCTGGAGTCTTTTATTGCTATATTGTCTTATTCATGGCAGAACTTTCTCTGACTTATTTCCTTTTCTTACTGTTAGGAAAGCAGAAGTTACAATTACCTGCAAGAGCAATATAAGAGCATTCTGGTGGAAATGGGTTGTCCCATGCCAATTGCATGGATTTCCACCCTGTGGAAGCCTCAGTATCCCATCTGCAAGAAGCTGAGCATTTTTTAGGAGGTATCAGCCATCAACAGCAGGGAGGCTCCTTATGAAAGATACTGAAATCTCTCAGGATGAAATTCCCTTATGGGCTAGTGCTACTAATGGCATGCCTTGAGGGCTAAAAATGCCTCTTTGACATTATCTACTGTGCTTGCTAGAACAGTGGGTATTTAATTCAGTCTCTCACAACACTTTAAATATAAATTAGCTGATTAGTCCCAGTACATTGGAGGCTATGGTTTTAATCTGCAAAACTATCTGCTCCATTTCAGAAACAAACCAGGAGCTGAACAAACCATGACAGACTGAGCTGGAATATGTAGAATTTCACAGGATTGGGCTGGCTTTTCATGAAATAGTAATTTTTTCTTGTGAAATTTCTGTTTTTCTCATCACCTTCTGACTACATCAGTTCTTAAATTCAAATTAGGAATTCAGCTAATTTTTCTAATTCTTATTTTATTTTATCTTATCTACCTTATCTATTTTATCTATCTTAATTTGCATTAACATCCAGATTTCTTGTGCTATGCAGACAAGGTAGTGTGCATTTTTTTTTGTTCACTGATAGTTTTCCAATAAACTGAGCAATTCGACGTGAGATATGAGCACCCAAACTCAGGCATATTTTTTTTTGCGTAATGATTGAGACTAAAGCTTACAAACTTTAAAAGCACCTGAAATATTCCTACACATTAGTGACCAAAGCTACACTTCACTTGTTCAGCTTAGTCCCTCTTTAGAAGGATTTGAGGCCACCAACTGTCTCAGACTTTTTCAAGACTGGTATTAAAGCTGGCAAGCATTTTATTTTTGGAGAGGTGCGTTTCCAACTGAGAAGAAACCTTATTTCCACGTTTTGAATCTTTCATGGACCAAACATATAGATGACTATTTCATCTCTATTTGGCCAAGAAGCTGTGGATACTTTTTTCCCTACCTATGTGCTGTAATGAATTTAGTCCAGTCTGTGTCACTCCAACCTGGATTATTTCAACACAGTCTTCCTTAAAATGATACCTAGAGACCACATGAAGATTTGAACTTACACAGAATTTATTTGTTGGGGAGTTCTCTTGGACAATATACATATATATCAAAATGTGAATTAAAATATTTCTTTTGAACTGCTGATTCAGTCTACAATATTTTAAATATTTTACGCTCTACATGATTTAGAGTAGTTCTGTGAAAGAAATACCTGAATTAATGCAAACTGGCTGACTGGTAGTATACAAACTGGTCAAAGGAGAAAATTGAGACATGCATTACATCGCCTGGTAGACAATTTTTAATTTTAAAATACTGCTAAAAGCAGTTTTGTAACTCCACAGAGACCTTTTGCTCCTATGGGTGTGAAATACATGCCTTGACTATGTAGAAAAAGAGGCAGCTAATCATTTTTTCATAATGGAGTATTAAGCTGAATTCTGGTCTTTTAGAAACAAATTTTATATATGTATGGAAGACAGCCACTCATACAGAAACAGAAAAACCCTTAGAAATATCAATTACTGCCAATATTACCACTCTGAGGATGGGTAGACCAACTAATATCTCTTAGAAAACTGCTTTTTTAAAGCTAAAATAAGTAGCCAGCACAGGAGAATAATGATGGGTAAAGGTGAACAAGACTTAATAATTGCTGCAAACAGTAAAATAAGACCTGGAAAAAATCTGGTGAGGACAAACTGCAAGGGTGTCTTGCTAGAGGCTACTGGTCTACAGATCCATGCAGTAACATTTATTTCAGTGGTGTTCAGTACCACTTCAGTATACACATACATGCACATATATACGTGTGTGGGTGTGTGTGCGTGTTTGTATGTATGTACACATGCATGTTTGCTTTTGCTGTGCTAAGTAGTATCAGTTATAGCTCTCTGCTTCCTGAAACAAGCCCCCACATTAAAAGTTTTATCATAGCTTTGACTTAAAGTTACAGCTGAAGTTCTACTAAATCCTTTACGGTTCAACTTAAATTAAGTTCCATCCTCTCCATAACCTGAGAGAGCTCAGTATACCTGGATCATGCTCAGCTGTTGGGCATCTTTACTGGAACTCAACTGTTTGCTGTAGTAGAAAGCACTATTGTTTTTACATGTTTTTAATATTCTTGAATTGTTATACAAGTGATATACAAGTGTCGCAGAAAGGAAGGAATTCAGACAAGAGATTTATTAAGAACAATCCGTGACAGAATTAAAAATGGGACCTCCTTATCCAGACTTCTTCCCTCCATACTGTCTCCAGCATTTGTAATCAGAAAGCAACTGGTTTTTAAATCCCATTGTAAATTAGAAATTGTTAAATATCCTAAATTAAACAACTTGTGTAGTACTGCACAGCTTATTTTCTTATAGTTCAGGTTTGTCCTTTTCAGCACTACATGACTGAATGAATATATGTTTGAAATCTCTAACTGGTTCTCACATGACTTTTTCTAACAATTTAATAGCATTAATAATTTACCTAAGATAAATTCTACAGCTAAAATCTGGCAGTAACATAGATTACTCTCATTTGTTGCAAATTATTGCTCCCTTTACCGCACAGATCCTCTAGTAATCTCAGCTGTTTATTGTTAATATTAAGAAAGCAATTCATTTAGCTTCTTTTGTAAGTTTGCCATTAAAATGTGATTAATTGGTATTAGAGACAATGAATCAACAATCTGACATAATCCACTGTTTCTTATGAGTCTAGTGTTAAGTAATTTTCATTTCATGACCAAAATTTGATATTCTTTTAGAGACCTGTTCTGCTGTTAATTCACATCCTTAATTTTCTTCAGTGTTGAGGGAATTGTACCTGCACACAACAGACAAACAAATATCATCCTTCAAAATTTTACCACCATGAATTAAATATTCTTTCATTATGCTGTTGAAAGGTTTTGTGTTTTCTATACTATTTTTTCCCATTTCCCTTTCATAAAAAACATTCTATTAAATATATCTCAGAGAGAATATTGATACTATCTCTACAGCTTTCTGGTAGATATTAGTCCTTTTTTTATCCATGTACTGTCACTACCCTAGAACCTACCTTCATTGCTATTGACTTTTAAATGCTTTTTGTAATACAAGACATGTTTTTCTGTGCCAATTTTCCTTCTTTGGCTCTGCACATAGTAGACTCATGCCAGCTCCAGGGACAGAAGTTCAGTAGGTCTTTTTAAAAACTTTTTAAGGTATCCCTCTCCAAGTAGTCCTGGGCTCCGAACTGCTATGTTACTAGAGAATAAGGTAGGCATGCTGAGGTGTAGATCTCTAACAGAGGAATACTACTTCTATAGAGATGACTTTAGGAAACTAACAGCATTTCAGCCACCAGGTTTAGAAGTTTATTTTGCTCATCAATGAGGAGAACAAGGGTCACACTGTGTATGTTATGTCTTCCTTTTTTCTCTGAAAGCCATGATTTTCAGACTTCAAACTAGCAATTAAATGCATAATGATATCACTTCAGGACTTTCCACCATTCCCTTCATGAGAAGAGACTTCAAGATCTTTAAAATGCTTGTTAGTGCATTTTTCATTTTGGTCCTATAAAATGAGGAGAAAAGAAATAAAATACACATAACTCATAATAGAAATTAGAATAAAAAAGCCCTGATTCCATTTTTTTTCTTTGTATCCCTTGATGTTAGATGTAGGTTTGTAACAAGTCTTTAAGTCTGCATTTACAGTTAGTTACTTCTGATGTGAAATCTATTGCCATCTCAGTAACATATGAGACACTATCGTGTTAGACATGATACAAGAAATAAAGTAGTCCATTCCTGACACTAAAGAGTTTACACTTTAGACATTCTCACTTGCAATTTTATAGTCTTTTTTCTTGCAAAAGAATATTAGTACTAATGCAATATCATATTAATACCTATACAAAAAGATATACAAATCTTTGACATTTTTCGAGAGTTTGAAAAAAACCCTTTCATCACTGTGGGAAAGATATGTATATGAGGTAAACTACTTTTATGAATCAGGCCCCTAAGAGCAAATATGCTTCTCTGATGGTGAAGAGCAGTGTTCACTCTGCAAGCTATGGAAGAATAGTCAAATGGTAAAATACAAGTCTTTTATCAGCAGTCTGATACTTTTTCACTAGAGGCCAATAAAAAATACTCGGTGTATTCTAGGTGTATTGGGAAAGAAAGTCAAGATGCCAGCTGAAAAAAGGCAGCCCTTCGACACTCCCCCAAACCCAAAACCCAGTGCCAGGAAGAGGATTCAACTAGGTTAAAAAAACTTGACTAGAATGAAAGGATTGCTTACAACAGGAAAGTGACCTTAGTATCATCTTTTAATATATCATTTTCTTAACAGTCTTAGAGTGAAATTAATTTCTGACTTAGTATGTACATCACTATCTAGGAACTAGGCACAGATTATTAAGGCTTTATTTTGTTTTTAAAGGTGCTCAAGAATCGGGTGAGTCTGTTTCAGCCACATGGTTTTCCATCAGTTTACAGCATAAAAAAAGATAAATGTGACAGAGAATCTTTCAGTTGGTAACTACAGGCCTTGGAACAAGCCCAGAGATGTGTAATAAAGATAAAACCTTTTACAATTCCAAAGAGGAAGAACAAAAATATCACTGCACAAGATTCAACTGCTTAAAATACCTAGTTGTTCCAGTAAAGTTGAAAAAACTCAAAGTATTTTTAATCTAAAAGTAAAAGATACCCTAGCCATAAAGTTCAGGGAAGAAAAGAAGGAAAAAATTTCTCACAATCTTTTCTCCAGGTATCAAAATTAAAAATAAATATTAATGTGCATTTAATTTTTCTTTTGTAAAAGAAAAATAGTTATTAGGTCACCTTATTAGAAGATGATCAGAGTACTGGAACACCTCCCCTGTGAGGACAGGCTGACAGAATTAGGGTCATTTAGTCTGGAAAAGAGAAGGCTCTGGAGGGACTTTATAGCAGCCTTCCGGTTCCTGAAGGGGGCCTACCAAGGGCATGTAGCAGAAGGATGAGGGGCAACAGATTTAAACTGGATGAGGGCAGATTTAGACTAGATATAAGGAAGAAATTATTTACTGTGAGGGTGGTGAGACAGGTTGCCCAGAGAAGCTGTGGATGCCCCATCCCTGGAGGTGTTCAAGGCCAGGCTGGATGAGGCTTTGAGCAACCTGGGCTAGTGGAAGGTGTCCATGCCCATGGCAGGGGGGGTGGAACTCAATGATCTTTAAGGTCCCCTCTAACCCAAACCATTCTGTGATTCTATTAATTCAAAATAACATTTGAATTCTCTGTGACATGGTATAGAAAATTAATCCTCAATACTTAAGGCCACCAAATACATTACAGATCACATACAGAGAGATCTTACACAAAAGGCAACGTAACTGTAAGAGTGAGAATAAAGAATCTGCTTTACTAAAAGCAGAAAAAGTTTTTAGTAGAATTAAAATAAGTAAGCAGCATCTCACACCCAGACGCAGATGATAGATGTAGTAAGGAGGAATATACTGGTTCTGGAGATGTTGTAGTTAGTAGTGCTAGTAAGAAAAGAAATTGCTATTAAAAATGTTGTCTAAAGAAATCCAGGAAAAAAGAAAAAAGAATTCTAGTTTTTCCTTCAAAAATGAACTGCAAAAGATGTTCTTTGCAAAAACAAACAAAAAAAAATCTATCAAATAGCTTTGATTGAAAAATTTTCAGTTAATATTTCTATGGGAATCTGTGAAAGAGGGATAAGTTTGTATACGCTGTGAATTAAGTGTATGTATGCACACTTCTCATAAATAATCTGACACACAGTAATTTGTTTGTGTGCCTAAGCCCTTGTGCCTAAAACTTACTGCATGACTCATTAGTTTTATTACTGCATGAGAATATTTTATTCATTCCAGTTAGTGCTCATACATGAATAACCAAAGAACTTATGGTTAACTATACTGGGTAAGAAATTGTTTATGCATTATGAGACAAACAGAATATTTGGCTTTTTATAAGATGGTGAGATGTTCCTATCATACAGATATACATAATTATTATTGGTGGTCTAGAGTACATTAAATCTTTAGTGTACTGCTAACATCTGTTTTATCATCATAATCTTCTTTTTTAACCTTCTTACCACAAAAGTTTTTTGATTTGTCAAGGGAAGGGGAAAGCCTCCACATGCTGCATTGTTCCAAGCAGTCTCTTTAGCTGAAACAGCAGCAGACAAAAGGTTGAGTTAGTGGAGGACCAGAGGAGACCATTCATGTGTGAAACTGTGTCTGTAAAGTATCAGACTTCTTCATCATTAAAAAGCAAATTGTTTGCCAGGAGCGATTTGAACAATTTTTGACATGATAATTGTATTAAAAGACAAAGGCTGCACAATAATGCAAAACCAGCTGTAGAGGATTTTGAAAGCACAGAGGCAATTACTGTGGGCAGCAATGACACGAAATGAAAGAAACAAAGGGAGACTTTTAAGACACTCCAAGAAGGATTCGGGCAGGGAGGCAGGTGCGTTAGTTTTTGTTTTTTTTTTAACTAAGGCCAAAACTTCTACTGTGCAATAGAGCTCTTTTTCAAACCCTTGAAGAAAGGGGCATTCTGAATTTAATTTATGATTAGTATTCATAAATATATAGCTAGAATACACATGGCTAGGCTGTGGTATGCACTCTTTATACATATTTGCTTTATTGAAAGTTTCTGCTGCAAGTAAAAATCTCTAACTTTCCTATTTATTTAAAAATTTCTGAAAGCTATTGAAATCAGTGATAACTTTCATTCATTTTACTAAAGAGATTTCCTCATTCTTTGTGACAGTAGCAGAAAAATCGCTCACAAAGTTCTAAGACTCAGCCCAAGGCTCTGGAATCTGGTATTTGATGTGGGCTTGCTTCCAAGCCAGGTTGTCACTGTCTTCACAGGACAATGGTGAAGAGGAACTGCATGCTACGCACTGAGTTAACAAATGAAGGCAGAAGTTCTTTTTGGGGATAAAAAAAATCCTAAAACTTACCAAAGTTTCATGAAGAATTTTTAAAACAATAAAACCATAAAATTAATTGTTTTCATATAGTTTCTGCAGCCCCAGTTCAAGTATACTTTTAAGTTGAAAGCATTAATTTTCCTACAAAAAATGTGAATACAATCTCTCTTGTAGATATCATCATCCTGTATACAGATTTTGATAATTTCTACTGCGTATTACAAAAGCCTTCAGTTATCTTTTCAGGGCCGCTTAATCTTAAAATGGATTGTTTTATGGGTCAGCTGTTAAAATTTAATATATGTGCTTGGATTCACATTTGTTTGAAGCTTGAATCTGAGGTCAGACAAGGTGGTTGCTGACATCTGTATATTACACATGGGCTGTGTGGGATGTGAGGGCTACATCTGAGCATCCAGTGGGCTGTTGAGAAGAGCTACCTGAAATGTTGCCATTGAGATGCACTAGAGCAGGATGGTACAGTGCCGATGATCCTTTGTTTTGCCTTTTAAAAGTAATTTTCTAAATGAAATTATGAGTCTCATGCATTGATGTAAGAGTTATAGCCTACTTCTTGCACAGCCTCTGCTTCCAACTAAGTCACCGACTTCTCAGAAACGTAAACCTGAAGCGTCCTTGGTCTTAGCACAGAGCTGATTTTACCTTCCTTCAGCAAAGTGTAGCCCCTGGTGCCGTCCCT
>NW_010130757.1:75046-98813 GCF_000699245.1 Pterocles gutturalis | reverse complement strand
AGCAGGAATCCGTGAGCACACTCCAGCTCTCTTAAAGAGGACAGATTTGTGTCTTAAGCATCCGTGCATCTAAGTCTTGTCTATCTCTTCTCACTTCAAATGGCACTTAGAAGAAAACCCAGGCCCAGGGGCAGAGCAGGAATCCTAAGCCCACTACAAGGCTAAACTCACATTGAGACAAAAAAGAGAAAGAGGAGAGTTTTCTGCTCCTCTCCCAGTGCGGGCACAGCCAGCTCTTCGGTCCTGGTCCTCTCCATTACATCTGGACTGTGTACATATTCTTCCTGGGCCTGACTCAAAGCCCAGCATGGTAGGAAAGGATGCTCACTGACTTTGCCATGGCTGGGATCAGGCACATCTTCAGCAATCTACCCCATGTTTGTGCAAGAGCATCTAATATTTATTGTCTCACTGAAACTACAACCTGCGCAATAGTTACGTCTCATGTGCTAGTCACTCTGCTTTTCTTTCCAATAGAGCTGAATGCTGCAAAAAAAAGGATAATTAGTTCCTGAGCGACAGTTTGATGATATTTTTTGCAAAACTCACCTAGGTCCAGGTTGTTTTCTCACAGATAATTGCTGAAGTTACACGCCTTTATCGATTGTTAAATATGGCCAGAGCAACCACCAATCCCATCAGAGCACTAGTCACTGACAACAAATCTGAGTGCTTGCCAATATTCTACAGGCATGTTTCTAGCTGGTACACTTCATGTGCTATCTTATCTTTAATGACTATAGTGAAGCTCCTTAGAAAGTTGCAGACAAAATAAAAATAAAAATTAAACATGCTGTGTTTTTCAAGTGCCTGAACTGAAGACAGCTCTGGGCTAGCATCTTCCCCCTACAACAACTTTCACTCTTGAAAGTCTCTCTTGCCTTTTTTTCTCATTGATGTCATAAATCAGACACCCAAGAGACACAGGGGAACTAGGGCAGGCTTTTCAAATGCAACAAACAGAGCAAATGGAGCCGGGTAGCCCAATGGCAATTCTCAGTGCCCCAAAGATTAGAGAGCAACACTTTTCTGAACTGGCACAGAGAGGAGGGGAAGGGGGAAAAAAATCTGTTTGTAATTCCTTTTACTTCAGCTAAAGGCGTTGCCATGGGAACTCCCTGCAGAGGAGATGGGGCACTGGACCTGACAGTTTCTGGGAGCTGGTTCAGGCATAGCTGTTTGGTCAAACTTGTCCTGTTTCTTGCAATATTCTTGGGGGGAACTAAAATATAGGAAATGTTTTATTTACTTTTACTTCCAAAGGAAAACTCTTTAATGCTGCAAGTTGTCAGCTTTGCCTGCCATGATGTCTGTTATCTTCACTTATTATTACTGGGTCAGTGTCTCTGCAAGAAAAATGGAGTGGAAAAATCATTGAAGGACAGACAGTAACTGAAAGCTTTTATGCTGCTGTTCATTCTATATACATGGAATCTGATTTCTGAACAGACAGTTAATGTTGGTATTCCTGAGAACTGGCACATGGTCCTGTTATGGTAGTTTTAGATTGTCTGACAGATTATTTGACACTGTATGCTTTATATAATTTAACCTGTCAGAAATGAACTTGTGCATATTTTCTGGGTAATGGGGAAAAAAACTTACTGTTGTTCCTGGGGATATCTTGCAGTGGTACATCAGCCCTGGATACAATCCAGTCAAAAATGCAAGCAGTGATACAGTTATTTGTGGTTCAAAAAGCATTCTTACCTTGCTATGTGAATTAAAGTGCAAGCAGAAGACTTGAAATTATTAATTCATAAGATCAATGGGAGACGGAGCCTCTAACCATTAACACCAAATACTGTGTTAGCCCAGTCAGGCTTCAAAGTAAATGAAATATGTAATGTGAAAATTGCTTTGGTGAAAACTAGTAGGAAAGCATGACACTGAATGTGATAACTGGAATCAGCTGTAGTCTGGAGAATAGGCTAGCTAAGCATATGCTAAGGGCAAAAAAGTTCTGGTAATTTTATAAAAGACCTAACAATATCCTTACTACAAAGAAAAGAAGCCTGTTAATTTACAAGTCTAACCTGACTCTTCCTGTGTTTCTTCAGATTAATTCTTAAAACTTATCAGAATTACTTCGAAGAAGGAGAGAAGTTTTTGTCAGAGATTGTTTCACTTGGTGGCTTTTCAGTGCTAACAGCTAATATGGCCTAATAAAAGGGGTTTTTTTTAATCTTTCTATCTTTAATTAGTCTACTGCTGTTAATGATATGGTGGTAGATTTTGAAGTTTTATCCTTTTGCAGAGTGTGGTCTCTAATGTTTGAGTTCTAAAACTTCAAAGGATCTTGAAAGAATCTCAGAGTGAATTATAAATACGAATCTCACTTTTTCCCATCAGCTAGCATACGAAGTGATATCCTGGCATAGCTACTTTTATTCCAGAAGACAAACTTGTAAGAAAAAATAAAATAAAATTTATACTCTTAAAAGAAATTTCAGAGTATCTACAGATTCCATTTTTACCGCTGTGTTGCTCACACATCACACAGGAGGTGTTAGTAATTTCTTAGTGGGAAGAATTTACTCTGCCAAGGTGTTTATCAGGTTTACTTAGCTCAAGGTTTATTAGCAATAATTGTCATATTAGAAATCACCATTATAGAAGTATTCAATCTACCTTCTGTCTATAAGGTATGCATTATGCTGCTGCTTAATTAATTTGGTACTTTTCCCTAACCCCAAATTAAAATAGGAGCTCAAGCATGAGAAAAAAATCATGTGAAGAGCAGTTAATGTGTGCACTTGACTCCAGATTCTCAACCCTATGTTTCCATATCCCATAACTGAATGTACAGAGTTTATTTTTCAGGTATATACAAATTTAGGAGTTTTAAAAGGAAATACCCTGCTGTGTTTGAACTTAAGATTTCTCAACCGTCTTAAGCATTTCCAGGTTTATTTTTTAAAATAATCTCTTATTTTCTAACATGAACTACCAATCTTCAAGTAGGAAAAAAACAAGAAACTGCATTTCACATCAGCACGTACTTTTAAATACCTTATGACTGCCAAATCAAGACGGCTAAAATAGCAGTTGGGATTAATTTGGTTTGTTAGATCTATACTAAACTTACTTTAAGCCTAAAAGGAAGTCTTTGTACCTAGCATTATTACTATAAAACAGCTAGCAAACAAAAATCACAAAGATAGAAAGGAAAAAAGGAAAGCCTACCCCATTCAGAATTAATAGATTAATATTCTGATACTTAGACTGATTTATCAATTTCAGAGTTGTGTTATGGTCACATCATAACTCCACAGGGTCATGATGTAAAGACCAATGTTTGACAACAAAACAAACCTTAAAATTTGTCACATATATGTGACAAATATGGCAAATTCTATTCATAAAATGTCTGTTGCATGTCATATTCTACTGAAGTGCAACTGTGAGTTTCTGACATTATTTAATTATTATAATCAACTATCTGTTGAAGTTATTTCCCAATTAAATATGATATTATTTGATTTTTTGGAAACTTGATAGATCTGAATAGAAAGATAGATACACAGTCTCATGCTTTTTATTTTCCGTGCAGAACCAAACAAATCCTGTTTATAGACACTGATCTAATGTTCCCATATACACTTTTATATTCTCCCCTACACTGGGACAGAGCTTCCTGAGAGCAGTAGTTATTGGATCTACATGAGGAATTGATGCGGGCTACAATCAAAAATAAAAAATAGAATAAATCAAATCCACCTGTAATACTCTGAACAACCATTCTGAATTAATCTTAAATTTAAAAAAACCAAACAGTATAGGAAACACATAGTCTTTCATTCTACATGTGTCAAAGGTTGTTTCTGAGTATTTCACAGAAACAGCTAGAAAAGTGTTAATAACCTTCCACAGAAAGCTGCATTATTTAGGGAAACAGCCTTAAGGTCACTTGTGAGATGGATTAAAAAAAAAAAACACAAAAAACAAAAAACAACACAAAAAAAAAAAACACCACCCCCCCCCCAAAAAAAACCAACAACAAAAACCCAAATGGAGCTGCTTCTAAAGAAAGGAGAACACCTTTGAATTATTAAAGGGAGAGGTCTGACTCATGAATCTTTTGTTGTTACACTAAGTCAGATGAACGTTTACTTCACCCAAATCTCCATTATCAGACAGAACTTTTAAGAGTGGAAGTTATTTATTATGCGAAAGTGTCTTTAGAGGTTTTTGGCTAAAGAACAGTGCTACACTGAGCAGACACAGAAAGATTTTCTCTTCATTGGAGGAACGAACTTGACCATCTAATATTCTGCTTTCGTTTCTAACATTTCTCCACTGTAATTCTTATATTACCTCACACATAATGGACAACAACCTTATGAATTACTAACTACAGCCTCTTCATTGCTGATATTTTTCCTCTAATGAAGTTCTGACATTTACAACTTACCATTAGTTGTAAGAACTATTTTTGTCCGTAGCTAACATCAGAGATAAATGTTTAAACACGTTTTAAACTATCACAGGCATAAAAAGGGAAGAAAGCTTTGGAAAATTATTTAACTATATATGGTCTACAAAAGATTAAGACATCTCAAGTTAAACATATACCCACAAAATATAAGTACTAGAGAGAACAAAAACAATGTCCAAATCTCAACTATATGTGTTATATCTTTATTAATGCTACTGTAACTTCCCTAATTTAGTAGCTTTGGATGCACACCAGTCCCCAGAGTGATCATTATTGCAGATATAAAGTGGGTGCTGTCATAGACAATTAAAAGACATGTAAAAAGAAAATATTTTGCACATAAATAAAAATGAATGAAGGATACATATAAATTAGAATGTGATTACTAAATATAGGAATTCCAGAACTTGAATCAGTATAATCTGGGCTCTTCATCTGCCATGTGGTACAGTCTTCATTATAAGATTATTAGTTTTTTTCACTTCCATCTATAACAGTGAAAGCTTTTTTGACAAAATGCAGGCTTTTTTATTTGAGGTGGTCTGCTTTTTTATGTCATTAAAACTGATACTGAATTTTATTAAACCTAGTTTTCCTTCATTAATTGTAACAGACAAAGTCATATTTGAATCTTCTTCATTTAAGTTTCCTGAATCAAGAATTACATAATTTGCAAGCCAGGCTTTTCTGGTCTGGAAAATAAGCTTGTCACAAGTGAGATGATACACAATTCATAACAGATTATTCCATCATTTCAGTCAGGCTCTGTAAAATATTCCATTCAATGACCAAGCACCAGATTTCAATACACAAAGAGGCTGTAACTGCTTCTGAATTTCTGAACCAAACATTGGTTCAGTTTAGTTTAAAGACCTGTCTCAACGTGTGTTGCTGAATTGATCTTACATAAATGGCACCATTAAAACAGCAATACATTTTAAAAGTGCAATCAGGAATGCATTTTTAAGGTGAGAATGACAAGTACACTTGCTAGGAGTGACATTCCACAGTATTCTGTAAAGACCAATATTTTTGAGCTTAGCAAAAAAGACTTAAGAAGGATAAAAAGGGAGGGGAAAAAGCCAAAGGAAACTGATGTTTCATCCTGTATCCATTTCTTGATGAGACTTGGATGGACTTGCCCTTAGCCATCAGAATTTAGGTGAAAAGGACAAAATTGAGTAACAGGAAAAATTTCAAGAAATAAGGTGGTGGTTGCTTAGTTTACAGTTTTTTTTTCCCTACACTTGTTACTGTGATCCCTAATTCTGGAAGCTGTGTTTGTGTCAGAAACTTTTAAGCTTCCAGCAACAATAGGTAAGCATGGACCTGGCTTGTTTATTTGGAAGTTTCCCCAGTCGTATCTAATCGAGCATAAATGCCAGAAGAATACTGTCTTCTCTAAGCAACAACTTTAGTAGGATCATTTGATCTTGAAGTCAAATAGGTAAGTGAAGGTCAGGATGAAAAGCAAGACTTGTGAGGAAGGATTTGTTTTTGTAAGTTTTCTCAAGATCTGCTAAGTGCCTTGCGGATATTTTTTTCTCTTTCCATGTTGCAATTAGGTCTGATTCCAGAATGTTTTTGATTCCACAGGTCTATTCAGATTTATATCCAGGTAAACGCACATTCAGGATTAATTATGTCAAAAACTTGCCAAATTTCCCCGTTCTCTTGTTTATCCTCATATATTTCATGCTTTTTTTTTTCCAAGAATGTTCATGTAAAAAGTCTTTCCGTTTGTAACTGCTGTTATCTGATGCACTGGGTCTGGATGGGTGAAGTTAACATTCTTCACAGCAGTCTGTATGGTTCTGTGTTTTGAATTTGTGGCTAAAACAGTGTTGATAACACATCACTGTTTTGGCTGTTACTGAACAGTGCTTGCACAGCATCAAATTATTTTCTCTCTCCCACACTGCACCCCCAGCAAGTAGGCTGCAGGTGACCAAGAGTTTGTGAAGGTACACAGCCAGGACCTGAAATGACCAAAGGGCTATTCCATCCCATATGATGTTGCCCTCAGCAATAAAAGCTCAAGGAAACAAGAGGAAGGGGGTACGTTTATGGTTATGGTTTCTTCCCAAGTAACCCTTGTGAGTAGTGAGGTCTTGCTTTCCAGGGTGTGGCTTGACAAGTGCCTGCCAGTTGGAAGTAGTGAAAAGTGCCTTTTTATTGTTTGCTCAAGTGCACAGTTTTTGTTTCACCCTATCTTGGTCCATGAGTCTAAGACTCAAAAGTGCCTTTTTATTGTTTGCTCAAGTGGTTTTTGTTTCACCCTATCTTGATCCATGAGTCTAAGACTTTTATTTTTATTTTTATTTTCTCCCCATCCCACAGCAGAGGGGAGTGAGCTCTCAGCCAGTTCTGGGCTCCCCACTGTCCAGAGACATGGAGCTACTGTGGAGAACCCAGCAAAGGGCCACTAAGATGGCTAAGGGACTGGAGCATCTCACATACAGGGAAAGGCTGAGAGAGCTGGGACTATTCAGGCTGTAGAAGACAAGGATCAGGACGGGGGAGGGGGGCGGAACTTATCAACATATGTAAAAACCTGAAGGAAAGGTGTAAAGAAGAGGGAGCTAGGCCCTTTTCAGTGGTGCCCTGTGCCAGGACAAGCAGCAAGGGGCACACAGGAGGTTCCCTCTGAAATCAGTAAATACTTTTTAACTGTGAGGGTGACTGAGCACTGGCACAGTTTGCCTGGAGATGTTGTAGAGTCTCCTTCTTTGGAGATTTTCAAAAGTCATCCAGACATGGTCCTGGGCAACTGGTTCTAGGTAACCCTGCTTGTGCAGGGGGTTTAGACTAGATGACCTCCACAGGTGTCCTCCAACCTCAACCAGTCTGTGACTCTTTGAGTGGCCATGTTGGTGTTTGGCTGGTGGCTGGATCAACCCAGCACACCTGATTTGAATTACTAAAAGCACACAGAACATACAGGCTTCAATGAGGGCTGAAAGAAGCTATACATCATCAGGAGCATCAGAGAAAATTCTGATGTCATAGAACATGAGTCTTTATGAAGTAAGGCACAAGAAAGGATCCTTTCCTTAGCTGCTCAGCTAACCTTGCCTTCATACTTGGATGCTCATTAATTGCTGTATTTTTTCTTACAATGAAATATCATGTTTCAGCGTGGGACACAGTTTATAGTGGGATATGATTTTCTTTTTCTATTCAGTTGTGTGTACCTTGCCTAATCAGTTCCCTGCTGTGAGTAGGTCTTCAGGTCTCATCCCCCGCTTGTGATTCACAGTTTAGTCTCATGAAATTACTTACTCTAACTAAAATATTTACGCTTCTTAGTGGTTATCTGGATGAAATTTCATATCTTGTGGCATACGAGATCTAACCAGATCTCTGTCCCCTTCCAGCCTTAAGCTCCAAGAAATAATTTTCTGTCATCAAATCTCAGAGGAAGACAGAAGGATTATCTCTAATATTTTAAAATTATATTATAGAGATTTAAAATCAATTATGATCAGCTGTTTTGTGACTGGGTATGGCTAATGAACAGGTATTGTCACAGATACGAGACATTACTGATGTACTGTTGTTGTTCTTGTCCTTTGGAAGTAGGATGGGGATAGACTGAAGAGATGTAAATATAGTCTCTACCTTCTTTGCAGAAAATTTTTGGACCTCACATCAGAAATATGATATTCCTTACTTTATTCTACATAGTTCTCTTTGTTGTAATTGCCCAGTTTCCTGATTTTCCTGCCCTCTTACTCTTACGGTAACTTGCAGTAAGTTAGATAGGAAAAACCTGCCTCTTCCACTGGGAAATCAGCAGCGGTAAATTAACCACTATTTGGCAATCCTCCACAGATGGTGCCAGCAGAATTTCAGCCTAAGTCAGTAAGAACAAGACAATTTTAAAACATTAAAAATGCATTGACAAGCATTTCGTACAAGCCAGAATAGCTAAAAAGCTTTGGGCAATACCAGTTTTTTTCTTTTCTATGAAAGATCTTCTTTTGCACAGAGAACTTTTTATGTAAAGAAAGGCACAGTGGTATATTCTGTGTTCAAGATATTTATTGGGAAATAGAAGTGTAATATTTTGTTCTGATAAAAACTGAAATTGAAATAAACATTAAAACCTTCCTGAATACATTACTAATTTTTGCTTTATTTATGATGAATTCAGATCTCATCTATCATTTAACAGTCTTCTGAAAGCTATTGTATCTCATACACAGACACAGGAATTTCATTTGCATTTGCAAAGCCATCCATTATAGATGAACGGCTATGCCATGGCTGCTGTTGAGGAAGGAATTAGGAAGCACATTTCTAAAGTAAGGCAGTTCTAGAAATATTTGTCCTGAACTGGGACCTCATTACAGTGTTTACTACAGGAGTGTGAAATACTAGGTTTTCTGCCCATCAGCTCCTTTAGGAATGCATTTACTGCTGGTCTTAAAAAGTCCTATTTTTTTAGATTAGTATTACTCTAGTGTGGATTTTTGGCAATCCTCATCTTTTTGAAATAGTAGAATTCCATCAGGTAAAAGTATGTAGACTGCATGAATATGTACAAACCATAAAAATTATCTAATATCCCTAATAGATATGATGGACTAAGATTTGATGAACCATTTCTAAAGAAATTTAGCTTACGTGACAACTTCGGTGATTTCGGTGTTTCCAAGTGCAACGATTTTTTAAATGGTTGCCTGCAGGTAATTTATTAGAATGTTTATTCAGTATTTTAAATTTCCATATTTAGCAGGGTCATCTGCTATCTTTGATTTGCCACACAGGCTGAATAAGTAACAGGATAAAATTATTTATTTCTGATCCTGTGAGTATTGTGTAAATTCCTGGTGAGATACGTGAATTTTTCAATTCATAATTGTATGTCCTTAATATTACCTAAGAGCAACCTGATAGTTGCATTGCAAGCTAGAATATTCTGTACGAATAAATCAGAAAAAAATCACAAATCTTAGGTGTGGGAGGATGGAGGAGAACAGTTAGTAAATCCTCATCTCCCATGCCAGAGAGTGTGCCAAGTCATAATTTTTACCATCTGAAACACATGCAGTTAAACCTGGAGCCCATGTTTTATTTTCTTCACAGAGTCTACTTTCCAAGACTGCTGTCCTCAAGCCTTGAAATTCATCTTCAGTAAGAGCAGGCAGCCATCGTGAGCATAGTGTTCCTTGAAAAGGATCTTCGTGCTCGCGGTAGACAAGCATTAGTGCTGCCAATGGGAACCGGCCAGTGAGACTGCTGAGATTCTTGACACTGTCCTACATGTGAACTTTTGTGATACAGAAGTCTCATTCTGAGCATTTCACTTTTCAGACATGTAAGACTAGACCCTAGCAGGCATATTTTATGCAGTTGTTTTTAAAAACTGGTTGCTTTTTGGGGTCCACTATTCCTGATTCATAATTTCAGAATCTCACTGCCCTGATTATTAGAAACCTTATAACTTACAGATACTGTGTCCCACAGTCCTTTTCTGTTCATGTGTTCTTCTGTCAAAGTTTATTTTGTTTAACTTACTCTTCCTAAAGTTGTTCTTGACACGTTGACTAAGGAGGGTTCTCGTATGCTTACTCAACCTTTATTTTACCAAGCTAAACCAATTGGTCCTTTTTAGTATTGTCTCTCCATGCCACGGAGCACCAGTTTCTTATGAGCTCCGTCTTTCTTTAATTGACATAACCAGTTTTTCTTATGGTCCTCTCAACAAGGTCTCTCCACTGCTTTATAAGATAGCTTACCACTGTATATGCCACAGAACATGCTACGCTGCATATAGCCTCAATTGGAATGAGAGGAAATACCCCGTCTGCTCTGTCCTCCAGACGCTTCTGGCTTTTTCACAGCCTTTTCATACCGATAAGTCATAGTCACACTGGCAAATCAGTTACAGTAATCTTGTAATGTTCCTCTGACATTTTCTGCTGGTTAGCCACTACTTTATAGCATAAATTCATATCAGTCATTGAATGTAGGACCTTTTAATTGTGTCCTGGGTTAAGCTGAGACAGAGTTAACTTTCTTCATAATAGCTGGCAAGAGGCTGTGTTTTGGATTTGTGCTCAGAAGAAAGCTGATAAAAAGTGATGTTTATGCGGCTGACAAGGTCTTTCAGCTTCTCTGGCTGTCTGCAAACAGGAGAAGCTGTGAGGGAGCACAGCCCCAGTTACTAGCCCAGGATTTGATCTTAGGTTCAGGGGCGAGACCCAAAGTGGCCAATAATCTATTCCATAACATACACGTCATGCCCAGTATATAGGTGAGGACCCTCAGAAACTCATTCCCTTTTTTGCTCCAGATTTCTTTTGCTGCGGGTCATCTTGCTGCAGGTGGTCACTCTCCCAGGGCCTTCTTTCCCCCCTGGTTGGCTCTCAGTCTGGGACGCTCAGACTGTCATGTCCATTCAGTGAGTGCAGTTTAGGGACCCTCCCTGCTCCAGGATCATTGGCCGGGAGCGGGCTGAGCCTTGGTCGTCAGGTGGTGAGCAGTATCACTGTGTATCACTCATTTGTATATTTGTATATAGCATTATTTTCAATATTATTGTAGTTTAGTTATTAAATTGTTCTTATCTCAACCCACGAGTCCTTTTTTCCCTTTACCCCCTTAATTCTCTCCCCTATCCCTGGGTGGGAAGAGGGTGAGCAAACAGGTGTATGGGTTGGCTCCCAGCCAAGGGTAAATCCATCACAATTGTGATACTCCATTTGTATAATTCTAGTCTAACAGACATTCAGTTTTTTCCTGTAGGGTATTTTCACCTTCTTTTACACCAGCTGTACTGCTAATATTAAATTTTAAGAACATTTTGGAGCCCTTTTACACATTCTTTATCTTATCCCGTCATCCCAGTTTCCACCAGTATTGAGCAGAATCTGCATCCATCCCTAGATTTAAGGGGTATCCCATGTTTCACAAATATGTAGAATTACAGAAAAGCTATACCAATCAGTCAAACCCCAAACTGATAAAAAATTTAAAACTTAATTAAATGTTTTTGATATAGCATTTAGTTTAAAGGATGTTAAATTTTTAGTAAAAACTAACCACACATCTCATGAAAAACCTCTCTCTGTTTTTCTAAAACTCCGTTATATTGTACATCTAAATTAAAGCCATGAGTTAATGTCCGAGACTTTTTAAGTTAAAAACATTTACAGAGGCATTTTTCTTACAGATACAACTCAGGTAAAAAAATAGCATGCAAAAAATGGGTTATAGAAAATTTATCTAAATTATGATTCTATGAGTCCAAGTATATATTACAGGAAGATGAGATTTATTTTTTCCCCCAGCTAATTAACCAGCTCATTTAAGGAATATTGCTGTAAACTGAGTAACAAGAATATTTAAACCTCATTTCCTCATGCGATCAACAGTGTTTCCATTTTACAGCAGGGATTTGATTCTGTTCATCCCAAATACGTGGAAACTATGAGACGTACCCTAAATGACAGTTGCATTGTGCAGGCTGTGTATGTCCATTTCTCCAAACATCACAGCTTGAATTGTCTTCTTTTCCAACTGTTAGCAATTATTTTGCCATTAGTTTAAGACTTCTGAGTGGCCAATTGCCTTTCTGCAAGTTGCAAATCCTTCCAGGGTGATAGAGAGAAAGAAGCTGCCCAGGCCAGAGTACTGCTTTTGTTTTTTTAACAAGGTGCAAAGATTGTTTATGATACAATCTTAGAATTAGAACACAACCTGGTTTTGTATAAGCTAATCTTTTTTGATATAGTGAATTAATCGAAAGTTAAATTGAAACACCGGTAAAGTATTTGTTCATAAATGTAACTAACACAAAAATATAAAAACACAAGTATGGAAAATTGGAAGACACTATGTCTAGAAATACACATGAGCTGTCAAACTCTTAACATCACATTTTCATTCAGTTAAAAAAAATATTACTTTAGCCTAATTCATTCATTTTTTCCAGGAAAAAAAAAAAAAGTTGAATTTACAGATAACCACATCGTTACTGAAGGACTGAAACTTGAGTTATGAAATAGATATGAACTATTTTTTTGTGAGGAATACCATATAATACGGATTTGGACAAAACTATGGATGCTTCAGGAATCTTGTAGTCCTTGCTTCAAATCTTAGATTTTTTAGGAACTTTAAACTTTGTGGATTTATTATGTCTATCTCAGAAGAAACTGTGAAAATAATATTTTCTCTGTGTAAAAAAAAAACAGGACAGGTTGTAGAAACCTGTGAGATATTATATGTGCTGTTTGAACCTCAGGTTAATTTAATTTGCATATACTGTTTTGTTAATTGAGTCAAGAACATGAATTATTGAAACATATTAGAACTGATTTACTCTCTTACATACATTAAAGCTTATGAAGATCCAGTGGCACGTACAAAGGCAGTATAAGCATACCTCTAAGAAAAACTCAGAATATTGTAGGGAAAATTGAATGTCCTTAAAGCACCTTTTATAATTAAAATATCTCATTGTTTTTGTCTGTGAATGTCACTTATGTTTGTCTAGGAAAGTTAGTTACCAAACATCCTTGCCTCCAAGGAAATTAGGAGCCATTTTGCTGTTAGCTTTACAGTAGGTGGGGATTTCATCCTAATTTTATGTGCAGTCTGACCTTTGGTGATATGTCTAGAACCAAATTCCAGTAAAGATAAAATGAAACATTTTTTTGTCAGACATGTTTGCTTCACAGGACGTACATTTTCTGTTTCTGGAAATGTTTCTATATCTCTCCTATAAGCTTCTGTAATCACATGCATTAGCCTTCATCTCAGGGTGTGTGAAAACTTGATGAAGGTTAGATGAAGATGTAAATTATCTGAATGAACATTTATTTTTTGCAGATGCATTTTGGGGGAAGCATTTGTAAATTTGTGTGGTTTGGTCTGGTTAATATTTATGGCTTTGCTTTCCTTTTGAGTTTGTACAGGAACACAGTAAGTACTATTAGAGATTAATAAGTTGTTGTAATAAATGACCACCTGATATATAAAGGAAACTTTCAGACCTTAAAAATGTATCAAGTGAGACCATAAATTCTTCAAGTGCTCTTTGGTTGGCATGAAATCACCAGAGCACGAAACTATTCTGATCTAATTGCAAAGTACATTTTGAGTGAGTCCTTTTACCTTTGATTAGTCTCAGTCAAAAATAAGTTCCCTATTATTGGAAATGACATAATTAAAAGCTCCTCTAATATAATTAAGAGCCCTCATGCCTAGATTAAATGAAATTTATTTCCTAGTGAAGCACTAATATCTAGAAAGTGAAAGGGTCAAGGGAAAAGAAAATTAAATTAAAATAACCCCACCCACCCTTCACAGGGTTGTTTTTTCCTTTACTCAGATTCCTAATAAGGCTGCAGAAAGCTGGTAAAGTCTTCAAAGGGAACATTACATTTGCTTTTGACTATATTTAGCTCTTTCACCCTTCTTTTCAAAAAAAAAGAAAACGTATAAAATCTGCAATTCTTCAGGTAAGACAATGAAAACAATTGAGAGAATAGTGAGTGTCTTTCATACTGTTGGATGACCAGCTATAGTATTCATGCATTTTACTTTTAAAGATATGTCTAAAGGTTAGCACAGTGAATGTATTTGGGATCATATCAAAGTCTGATCCTGTGACCTCTGAGTATACAGAATTCTTTTAGTTATTTCACCTGGTAATCAGAGTATGGCCTTATCCTCCTCTAATGAAAAGCAAGATAGTGTTGTAGGAGACTGTCTTCTCCTTCCTTTCTCCTGAAACTCTTCTGCTAGTGAAGTTAAAAACCAAAACCTCCAAAACACTCAGTGCAGTTTCTCTCCCTCAGGCTAGCAAATCCCTACAGTTTTATGTCCTAGTTCCTCACCCAGAAAATTTTGCCCATCATCCTCATATTTTAACATGAATATGTTTTGTATTCCGTCAAAGATCAGTCAAGATCTTCACACAGTGTTTCAAGACGAAAAGTGAAAGGAGGCTATATCAGGCCAGTATGTTTTCTTTTACTACATTTTTTCCAGAATCTCCTTTTTTTGTTCAAAGATGGTCAAAACCAATTTTTTTCTAAGATGTTACAGTCCTTCCAAAGTAAAACCTTCAAGAGGTTTTCTTCTTTTCTTCTTTTCATTCTGAAACGGGAGAAAACATTACCAAAATATAATGTGCGTGCACTGTAGTTAGAGGATCTTTTTCCCTCTTTTCTTGACTTTCCACATTTTCAGCAGAGCACAAATTGTATGTGCTTTTCCTTGGTTACAGAAACTTGCACTTCAAAAATATTTCTCCTTTTTATGAATGTTGTTGTTTTCAGATATTATTTGTTGAAATAAAAGAGAGGTTTCATCCCTTCTAGCGTATTATTTTCTAGAATACTGTAGATTTTCAGAATCAATCACTTTCCTTATGAATATATTTTTCCTTCTAAGACATACATGGAAGACCTGCAGGTTTTATTGAATGTTGTGTATAGCTATGCATATATAGATATATATATATGTCAACAGTGATATATATATAAGTGTTCTGGGTTTTGATGCTTCTCAGTTTTTTATTTTCAATTTAGTATCAATTGACCTTTTTTAGCTTCAGTTAAATGTTATAATGACCTTGTGAGTGTACATGTCTCTTGCATGCAGTCAAATTATGCAAAGGATCTCACCCTTTTTTTAGTATTGGTAAGTGTGCTTACCAGTGTGTTTATAAGTCATTCAAGCCATTTTGATTGAGTCAGGGACTGAAATTCAAGAGAGAAATCCAAGAGCTGGTGTATCATATGCGTTCCTGTCCTGTCACAGGGCCAGCGATGCACAACACCCCTTTCCTGCCCTCTCATCTCAGATTGCCCTGGCCCTTGGAGGTGTTGGGAGCAGTTTAAACCACCCAGGTTAAATGCTGAAAGTGAGAGAGTGCACCTTCTCCCTGGGGTGAGTAAGCTCTGACTCCCAAAACTGCAGCAGTCTGTTTCTCACCACTCTGAGTCATGGGCTGGGCTGTGAACAACCTGAAAGGTTGTTGTTGTGATGCATTCCTGTACACATGTAGGCTCAGAAAGCAAAGCATTTTCATTCCCACTTCCAACATATATCAAAAGTATTATATACTCTCTTCAGTTGCTTTTCTGTTAGCAAAAATGCTTCTATGTTATTTTCTTCGCTAGTGGCAGAGACAAAGAATGGAAGCTTCCAACTCATATGATATTTTTTTTCAAAATAAACCATGAGCATCTAAGAACAATGTATATTATAAAACATTTATGAGTTGAAGTAATTTCTGTAGGTTCATGCCATTTGCTACAAAGGAGTTTCCTTTTTTCTTTTTCACCAAAGCTTTGTAACCACAGAAGACGATAGAAAACAGTGCTCTTTTTTTCCTCTCTTCCATGGTAACATTTTATTGCAAACTGTGCAGGAAACAAAAATGAGACAAGCAGACAAATAGAAAGGAAACAGTTTGAGGTCCCTCTTTTCACAGAAAAAAACTCTCTGCAGCTAATTCAAATTAACTAAATCTACAAAAATGCACCACAAGTCATTATCTATCATCTCCTGGAAGGAATATTAATTTACCTGGATTTATGTTTCATTGTCTGAAAAACTGTCTGCAGTACTTTTTTAAACTAAAACTGCTCATTTTGAATACCAAACGGAGAATACAGACAGCAACAGTTTTATAAATGTGTAATGCAAATACCTTTGAAAATAATGTTTTGTATTATTAGCCTTCAGCCATCTCATTATGCAATGTGATCTGATATACACTTATCTTTTACATTTAAGAATATTCACATTCTTCCTTCTATTATGATAGAATGACTTAGGTTATATTCCCAAGTGTAGCTATAAAGTAGTTGCAGAATTAATAATTTAAAGGGGTGACCTGTTAAAAACATACAAAGACATTGCCTAGTTGAGTTTTGAATCATTACTTCAGTTATTTATTTTTGTCTCTGGTTGCAGAAGGATGTCATATATGTGCTTAATATACCAATATATGATTGAGCTTCTTGCCTCACTAGTGTGAGATTTTCATAACCTATCCTCCTTATCTGCCTAGCTCAAACCTGACTTCTGGGAAAAAAAATGTATCCAAAACCCAAAGCCCTCCTCCTTCCCTCCCCAACCCACATTAACACTTCAACTGGTTGAGAAAGTAAAAGTTGTTTGTTAGACTAAATGGCAGTTCGTGAACTATTCCCAAAACAGGCTCCTATGTTTTACCTACCACTTGGAGGATAGAAGCTGACTGGGAGAGCAGCCTTTATGTAGATGAACAACCATGTGAGGTTGTACCTGTAATTATAGTACTTGAGCCCTAGCAGCCTGCTTAGGATCTCAGGAGGTGTCTTTGCTACTCCTCTCATTCTGTCAAGTGAAAGACCCTCTACCCTTTTTACCACTGATCCAAACCAAGGAACCAAACCTATATTGGCTCTTTTTTTTTTTTTTTTTTTTACAGGCTACACTGGTTGTTTGACCAAGGACCACACTTGAAAGCAGGCATTTTAAATTCACCAAATCTACGAAAACTGTTCTATAGGGTCAGCCACCCAAAGCTTCCCAGCCTCCTAATCTGGTCCGGGGAAACTGTGACTTGTGCTGACCTCTGCAGGTCTCACAAAACCCACAACTACAACTAAATTCAAGACTCATTCATCCACTTCACAAGGGTGTTTTAAGAATTAATTAGTGTTTAGAAATTAATTCATAAAAGTAAAGTACTAAACATTATTGTCACATTAAAGCAAGCTGGAATCCCTTTGACGGACTTACTGCACTATGTGGGCTCTTTGTACAGATAATTATACATGATAAGATATTCATAATTATATCAGTAATTCAAGTTACTCAATCCACATTAGAAAATGCTCATCAAATGTCCCATTTTGATTATGCATGTCCTCTATAAAGCTCCAGCTTCTATGTGATCTGTTAAAGGTAAGATTTCCTTGAGCTGAGAACACTCAGTTTCAAACCGGTCTAATGCTTGAAAAATGGCTTGCCGTAGAATTGGGACCAGTTTATAGAGAGGTGGCTCTATGAGTACAAGCAACCATAATTTGTAAGATCCTTTATTAAGGAGAGAGATTTACTTTCTTACAGTTGGTAAGCACAGTTACTTTGACAGATATTCAGAGATACCAACAGATTAAGTTGAAAAGCATAAAAATACTAGTAGAAGACACTGAAGAAAGCTTTACATAGAATGTAATTTTTTCTTCTGGTTTCTGTTTGCTGCATGTAATTATAATCTTTCAATTCTTCTAAATGTTGGCTTGAAATCAGCCTTTTTTTAACCAATTTAGTATCTTTGAATCATGTTTACAAAGTACCTGTCTAGTGAGATTTTTTAAAAATATCTGCTCTAGAAAAGCATGATGTCATAAGCTACCTTGAATTATTAATTTATTCAACCAGAAGATAAATATTTTACAGTCTTTGCTCAGGAGTTAAAGCTGTCACAGAGAATGTAATTCACACCATGAAGATCTCATTTTCTTCCTGTATTAAAAACCATATATTTATAATTACAGTATTACATAGCTAGACTTCAGATCTTAAAACAATATGTGATATGACACATATAATTATCTGATGCTTTCCAGAATGTAGACAGTGTGTTTATTTGCATTCCTTTAGTTCTTACAGCAATTTAGACCACTTCTGAAAGTATTGGAAGCCAACACTCTAGAGCTGCAAGTTTTGGGCTTACTCCCATAATTTCCAGCTTACAGACAATATTCCACATATTCCATCTCCAATGCCCAGCATCGTGTTCTTCCAACTCTGTCTTCATTAACAACCTGAGAGGAGACGTGTGTTTGTGTCTGTGGGCCATTAGCACACACTGTGTAAAACCACAAGTCAGATGGGAGGAAGGAGAGGGAAGGGGAATGGCAAGGTCGACGGCAAAGGCAAAGCCTCTTCATGTGATACACCCTTTCTTTATCTCCCATATTTTTAAGCTCTAGTCCCAGGGACAGTAGTGATATCTCACACAGAGAATTATCATGCCTCAGACTAGAAGCTGAGAGTGTGAGTTCCCCCCTTTTGCTGGAAAGCAAGTGCCTTAGCACAAGCACTACACTTGCTCTTAAGAGAGGCACAGATGAATCTATCATCTCAGTTGATAGGCAAGAGACCAGACTGCAAGGAAAGATCTTCAGCACATATGAAATACTGGAACATCTGGGAAAGGATACGTTGAAGGGACTCCAGATACAAAACTGATTTTCAGAATTAAGAACAACTTACAGAAACACAGATATTAAGTATTTGTCCATAATGTTAAGATCACAGATCATGGCCACCCAGATGGTCTGAAAAATGCCCAGCTCTGAACACAGTTAGCTGAGCTCAAAGCTTCATGAGGTGCAGAATCTGTTAGAGCTGCTCCACAGCAGTTTTCTTTCTACTTTCAAACTTTTTGTGATGTGATTATCTGTTGGAAATGATACGGAGGTTTTCTGCAGTAGTTATAAGTATGACAGTATAACATTTTACCCACAATTGTTCTGTCCATTTATTTATTTTGACGGTCAGCAAATCAGGAAAAAAATTAGTGGTTTCTTGACAGGAAACAGCAGTGAGAAATAGCTGTCAAAAGCTTTTCAGTTGTAAATGTATGCTAAACTGCACTAAGATTACAATACATGGGTAGATCCTGAAAATACTGGAATTGTCTCAACTTTTATGGAAAAATTTACAGTGGAACAGCTTCTACTATGTTTTTAGTGTATAACATGGGTCAAGAAATAATGTGTTTAACAGATTTATAAGGGAATTTTCCACAGTACTTAGTGACTTAAATCTGCTTCAGTGAAAGTCACAAAACTTAAACATGACCTTCACTGGAAGGGGTTTTGATTTGGTGCTGAATTATTCATAAAAATTCCACCTTTTAATTATACAGTAATTCAAAGTAGAACAAAATGGAGCCTTCCCATTTTTAGCATACGTGGTATTTCCCTGAGACTGCAGCATGAGGCAGCATGAAGCAGCATGACTCTCGTATTCCTATCATCAGTTTACCACAAGCACATCAAGGTTTGCAATAACTGGCGCACTGAACTCATGTCAGGAACAAGGACTAGCTACACAAGTGTAAATATGCCTGTTTGCCACCAAGAAGGCACATTTCTGTTTTCAGCATACCATTGTTTCAAGTCTAAGCAGACAGGAGTCCACCAACAGCAGAACATGTTTTGGGAGCACTTTGCTTATTCTTCACGAATAACAACTTTCTGAGTTATATTGACTAGGCAAATGTTTTCTAAATCTTGTCACTGATTTTTTGCTTGAAAGATGTAGAAAAAATAGGGTTTTCTTCCTTTATCAGTTTTAACTGTATCCAAAATATTATAAAAAGAAGAATTCCAGTTATATCCATCTTACTCTGCTTTCTTTTGAATGTCAGTCAGAGAGTCTTCCTTCCCAGAAGAAAGAGTGACCACATTGTACATGGTGGAGTTTCATCCTTGTATGAGCTTTAAGGAAAAGCAAATTCATACCTTTGCCACCATATGAGCCAGAGTCAGGATCCCTGAATGGCTCTCAAACTGTGCCAGCTGCACCATGGTTAGGTTGAGACAACAAGGGAGAGCCTTTCTCCAGGGCACAATGTCTTCACTTTTAGTTCTCTCACCTGTTCCTGGTATCTAAAGGAAAAAAATAAATTATATGTGATACATACATACATATACATATACAACAAGGCTACCTCTTTACCACAGGATGCTCTTATATTTTCCACTGCTCATTTTCTTGGCCAGCAAAGCAGTATGGAAGTTGAGTAATTCTAATCTCTATCCAAAAAAATAAATTGAAAAATTTGTAATTGTGTATATGATGAGATAGATTCTCTTTGGGACCCTAGTGAGAAATGGTCTGTTCTCAAATCATCCAGGCACTCAAGTAATTAACACAATGAAATTAATATCGCTAATATTTTGCTTTTCAGTTGACAACTTCATATCTTTTTTTTTTTTTTTTTTTAAAAAAAAAGCTGTTTTGTGGAAATCATGGTGTCCATGAGATACCTAATCACCATAAATAGGGGAGATACTCCTTTGGAAAAAAAAATAATCCAAAACCAGAAAAGGATAATAATATATGCTGAATTTAAGAGGTACTAACCCAGGTTCTCATCCTGCAGAGCTGAAGAGAAAGTAGCACTAGAGCTGCTCTTTTGAACACCTCAGGATTTTCCCAAATAATTAGATGCTGGCAAAATTAACTTTAGCTTTTTATTTTATAAGACAAGATAAAATGTTGTATTAAAATGTTGACTAGTGCCTATGATGCATTTCCTTTCCCTCAGCTTCTGTTCTTTTGAACTACTATGCCCAAATATAACTGTTAAGAAGATATTTCTTTCCCATCGAGTCATGAACAGAAATGTAGATTACTGCCTCTTTATTATTCCCAATGATATATTTTGTTGAGCTTTTCACACTGTTAATTTGTAGTCCATAAAAATTGACATAAGAAGGATCGATGTTTTGTTTGATCAACATTTCACAAAACAGTATTCACCCCCTCTCTTTGGTCACTTTATCAAGAAGATATTTTTCAATTTCCTACAATAGGCATCAATTAACATCCAGCATCATTACACTCTTAAAACCATGAACATAATTTATTTGGCAGCTTCTGTGAATGGGAGCACTAATACCTACTGAGCAAAAGTTTGAGTAATATCAGAAGGTATTTTATCAGCATTTTCCTGATTATCTACCATAACCTCTAGATGAATAACCATGATTAGCATCTCTTATATCACTTGCTGTAGAAACAGTCCAGTTCCATATTACTATTAATGTACTCACTGCTATTAACACAGAGAAAGATAAGATAAAATCTGTCAAGAAAATGTTACTCCTTATAATTTGTACAGGAGTGATTATTAAAAACTTGACAAAGGTTTTGCAGGGTGGTGCTAGGCTACCACCAAAGACTGACTTATTCTCCTCTCTGCACCTACAATTCTGCATTGGTTATAGCAATTAACTACTGAATGGAATAGCGTGCTTTTTGTTTGCAGAAGGACACTATACACATAAAAGCATTATCAGCTAGGCCGTTACACTGTTACAAGACTAATCTCTGCAAAACAAGTGAAATTCAAGAATGACTACCCTCTTTCAGGCAGCACTCTTGTATCTACAGTTCTGGAACCTCTGGGCTTCACTGTCGGTCTTTCCTCAGCCACTTCCCAGACTACTACAGATTTTTTCAGATACTGAGTACCTGTGATGTCTTCTCTTGTAGTTATCATTTGCTTCACCAAAGCTTTAGTGTGGCAAGCTCAAAGCAAGTGCTGAGCTTTCTCCCTGGCCTTCATTTTGATGCCGGGTCTGAAAAAGGAAAGCAACATTCAGAGGTGTATAACATTTTCCAGAAAATTGGCAAATCTTATCCCATTTTCCCTACAGAAAGTATTGTCAGAGACTGTTGAGGAGTAGTACTGACAGCACAGTACAACAGTGATTTAGTGAGAAAATGATGCAAAACTGTTCTCGGAGATGAACACCACTAGATAGTAAAGATTAAAGTCCTTAGCACAAGTACAGTTGTAGACCAATTTTTTCTTTCCTGCAATGTAGCAGAAAATGAAGCAATTAAGACTGCAAGAAGTGAAGACATAAGTCTGTAATAGTAGGTGTTGTGTTTATCTCTTGGCATGGAAGAATGTGTGAAAGTAGCTTGCAGGCAGTTTTTAACAGTTGAAAAAAAATGAGATAATGAAAGAGAATAAAACAGGATACAAAGAAAGAGATACAAGCAAGGAAAAAAGGTGAGTTTCAGGTAGAGAATTTGCACAAGGCAAAGCAGCAGGTACTAAACTAAAAGAGTAACTAAAATACCTGAAGAACAAAAGAGTACAAGAAATGTTGGCATAAAACTCTCATACTTTGCAGGCTTCCAATCTTTCCTTTAAAATGAAGTTAGAATATTTCTGGCACAAATAAAATCAAGAGAAAGCATCTAATATACACCAAACAAAAGTATGATGTACATACGCTTTCCAAAGACTAAAACCCTGTATTCAAAATCATGAAACAATTTATTTCCTAAGTGAAAATCTTCACATGGCAAATACTTTACCACAGAACAGAGAGAAAGGAGACAGCACGAGGGGAAAAAGTATGCTCTGCCCCCTCATTTATTTCTCATTTATTTCTAAAGCTGATGCAGCTAAAGCTGCTGGTTTAAAAACCATGGAAGTGAAAGTAATTGTTTTTTATGGTTCTAAGACTTTTTCTTATGTGTTACAGGTGGGATACCACAATCCACAATTCAGGACAGTGTGCTGTTCAGCTGGAGACTTGGAACACACAAACTGGAAAATAGGTAGGAAAATAGTGTCAGATTATGAGTATTCTGAGGCAGCAATCAACGGTTATAGGAAGTGCTTATGTAAAACTCTGGCAGAAAACAACAGCCCCCATAGAACTTGGGTTTGATAATAGCAACCAGTCAACCAATCGACATATTCTTCTTGTGAATAAATACTGGTGTGGTTAAAACACAGACAGAACTTTTTATGGAAGTCACGCTCTTACAATGAATAGATGCTGTGGTCCAGGTGTAGCATCATATAATCTATTGTGATTTGGAGAGGGCAATAATTATATACTTAACCAAGATCCTTAAGTGTCATGTTTACAGGTACAACCTACAGAACAAATTTTAAAGGTTCACTGCAACCAGTCAAGAAATTTAGTTTAGTCTCAAAAGGCTTTGGGTTAGATAAAACAAAAAGACATTTGCCTGGAAAGATGAGAATTGCAACGGATCCTAGTGGTGAAAGATCTCACAGCTCTAAGCTTGAACCCTGTGTTTGACACCAGGCAATATTGTCAACACCCTTTGGGGTTTAGGAAATTACCTTCAGCATTGCAGCCCTGACTACTCTCTTCAAGACAGACAGAAGGACAAAACCACTCAGAGGTGCACATATGAATTTTTATTTCTTTTAAATCATATGAGAAGAAAGAGAATGTGAAAATGCTTCTTCCCATCCCTTTTTATAGCATTACCCATGTTCAATTTTCTCACAATGATAGATCCGTATTTCCAGCAGCCTGGGGCAATGCCCTGACCTACATGTTCTTGTTGAAATCTTGACACTATGTTGGAGTAATTCAGGATTTATGGGATCAAGAAGTGAGTAAAAGAACAAGATCTGGTGACCCCTCTGTGAGGGTACTTGATGGAAAGAAGGTATTAATCCTGGTCTCTGCTTCTCAGACTGTTTATGCATTTAGCATGAAATATTCATTAGATAAAATGCATGATATTGTTTTGTGGTTTTGCCCAAAAATGACCTACTGTTAAATTTTGTCC
>NW_010130757.1:13874-75015 GCF_000699245.1 Pterocles gutturalis | reverse complement strand
GCAGATTTCTGCTGAATATATAAAGCTGAATATACTGGGTTTGTGAGACTAAAACAGTTTTGAATGTTAACCACAGTTGAGAGTTTTGCCTAAAAAACCCCTGCCTTCCCAAGATATTAGTCTTTTATCTTAATATAGAAAAAAAACTATAGACCTACTTAAAGAAGCAAGGAAGTGTGAAAATTTATCCTCAACAATTTCCTAAAAACTATTTTTGTCAAAACTGTTCGTAATTCCAAATTTCAGCCAGCTTCTAATGTGCAGAATGATAATGCTGGTAAGGATCCTGGAAACCATTTAGACAAAACACTGCAAATTCCCTGGGTCTGAGCTACAAGAAATACAACAAAATAGAGACTGAGCCCTAGGCATGATTATAATTTTTAAATGTCTCATATTCAAGCCTCCTGCTTTATTCGAATGCATTGTATGGATGAGCTTTTCTGAATAGTAGGTCTCTTGTAAGGCAGTGTTTCTATCAGGAAACAACTACCTTTAAGGAGAGGTTAATATGAATATTTTATCATGTTATCTCTCTGTGCATTCTCAAACTGCACAGAGGGAATTTGGCAGTAAGTAACAAAAACCTTTAGAAGCCTTTTTATCTCCTCAGGTAACATAACAATGTCATTGTCAAAGTGTCATTCAACATATTAAAATTAGCAACATATTTTAAGGTATATAAGACTGTGATGGGTTAGCCCTTGGCTGGGGGCCAAACCACACACACCCGCTCACACAACTCCCGCCCCCATCCAATGATAGGGGAGGGAATTAAAGGGGTAAATGGAAAAAAGGACTCGTGGGCTGAGATAAGGACAATTTAATAACTAAACTACAATAATATTGAAAATAATACTATATACAAATATACAAATCAGTGATACACAGTGATACTGCCCCCCCACCCGATGACCAAAGGCTCAGCCCGCTCCCGGCCAACAATCCTGGAGAAGGGAGAGAATGAGTGATACACAATGATACTGCCCCTCCCAACCCGATGACCAAAGGCTCAGCCTGTTGCCAGCTAACAAACCCCAGAATTACACTCACGATTCCCCCAGACCGGGGGTGCACCACTCCCAGAGGCGATAACAGTCCGAGCATCCGTGCCTGGCCTCAGCTCATGATCCTGGAGAGGAGGTGGGGGGGGAGGCCTTGGGAGGTCGATGAGGAGCCAGAAGAGAGGACCGAAACAGAAAGCCACTGGAACCAGGAAGCGAAAGCAAAAAGAACGATCTTCCGGGAGTCCTTACCTATATACTGGGCATGATGTGTATGTTATGGAATAGATTATTGGTCACTCTGGTTCTCAGTCTAGTAACCGTGGAATGAATCCTGGGCTAACACCCAGGGCTGGGCCCTCCCAGCCCTCCTTCCACCCCCTGCCCTGTCTGCGGAGAGCAGAGAGGCTGAAGGACCTTGAAGTATCCTAGCAATAATTATAAACGTTCCTTTCTTATCAACTTTTCTCCTGAGCATAAATCCAAAACACAACCTCTTGCTAGCTAAAAAGTTAACTCTTTGCTTAACCCAGGACAAAGACACATCAATACTGTAAGTTAGACACCTGCCAACAAAATTCCTACTCTCTCCATGGCCACAGCAAAGCGGTAGCAAAAGCATACTTTTTGCCACGCCTGTCAAGCAACTGATCTGTTAGAAAAATATACATTGCTCTGTGTCTAGATGCTCCCTTAGGGGCCCTTGTGCCTCTTCAAGCTCCTGTGCCAAGGAGAAAGACATAAATTTCTCTACTGGTAGAAGTAACATATTGTCAGAAAAAACAAGTAAAACTCTTTATCTTTCTTCACCAAGTAAAGGACATGGCCACAGGGACCGACGGAGACAAACACACACATGCACACACGGACAGAGAAGCATTTTCTTTTGGAGCATGCTTCTGACATTAGTTTGGATGTGGAGAGAGGCAACAGATTTTCTAACTTCCAAGTCAAATATTGTCTCAATATAGTTGAGGCCAGATATGAAGTTCTGCTTAAGGCTGATGAAAATAAGATAAGTCAGTTTATTTTCATTAAAGAGGTGAGAATTGAAACTGAATATGCAAAGTGTGTTGCACCTTAGAAATAAGCTGAGGCTGTGGGATAGTTAGGTCAAATAGAGGACTTTAAAGTAGTACATTCTATATATGTACAATCAGACTGACAAAAGATATCATGAACCTTAAAGACCAGGGCCTTCCAAAAGTGACCCTGTTTGTCAGCAAAACCAGGTAATCCCTGAAATAAACCATAAAATATTGACTCTTTCTTACAGTTGGTGCAAATGACACAGGCAATGGAAAAGTTACACACCTCTGGAGATGTACCTCTTATAACCAGTAAACTAAAATATATTCCAACTAAAATATATTAAAACCAGAAATTCTTCAGTGTGTTTTGTGTATTAGATAGCACTCTGTATGTTAAGGATCATCTGCTCCTTGATATTCTGATTCATTCTAGAATTCCTATACATTTTATTCAAACACTTTTTACAGTTAGTGCATGTTTTATTCAATTATTTTGATGTTGGAGGCAAGTTGATACCATAAGCAACAGGGGAACACTCAAACCCCCTTTTTTTTTGAGAAATGTTGACCTCATTTTGCTCATATTGTTGTAACACAAGAACACAGAAGCTACAGTGATAATTCTTTAAATCATATGCAAGCAGCTAAGCTCAGGCAGGCACCGTATTTCGTGCAGTTTTACAGCAGCTCAGACAATAATTCAGCCTGGGAAGCAACAGTCTTCAGGAAGAACAAAGGCAGTCAGGGCCATTCAGCTTTAATTAAACTACAGTTGTGACTAAGTTTTCAAAGTTATGGTTATTGCAAGGTACGGAGGAAAAGCTAAAGACTTAACTAAAGACTTAAGATTTAACTTAACCAGAAAGCACTTGAATTATTTGTATGCGAATTAACCTCTTGAGTAGTCTATGGAACACAATATATAGAAATAGATACTCACAGTTCACAATATACCAGCAGATTTGACTTAACTATTTTGTTATGCTAAACATTTTATGACATGTTGAAACTTCACGGTGATATCTCTCAAGTGCACAAGCACAAAGACAGGAAAAATGTGCTATTAGTTCTGTGGGGTTTTTTTAAATTGTTGAAATATTATTGATGTTTTCAAGGGATTTACATACATCCTGATTCTGAAGTCACATCTTCATGAGCTGTGTCTGTGAGATGCACATAGAGGCAAATAGTAGGAGACCAATGCTGCATTAGTGCTTTCACAAATCCTGTCACACAGTTGAAACATTCAGTTTCGATGCTGAGACCTGAAAGGAAAAACTTGGATGACAGTTCTTATTTGTCAAAATCTACTTCTGACATTGTCACTGCAAGAATACTGTTCTGGGATCTGCCTCCATTTTCCTCACTAAGTACTGCATTTTCCACAAAAAAATAGAAAAACCATGCTTAATTTGGTATTGGTTAGGATAGTGAGGCATCACTTCTTTTTGGTTAGTAACTGGATATAACACTCATTGTGATATTACAGATATTGAAGTATGGATGTATAAAACTATGCAATATAGAGAATTTACTGTTTATGTAAATGCAGAACCCTTTTACAATCTGTTTACTTGGTGTTACACAGAAAAGTTATTCATTATAATAGAAAAGCTAAGAAAAAGGGGAAAGAGAAACCCTGAATGACTGCAATCATAAAATAACTGAGCTAAAAATGATTACAAATGTTGTGCTAAGAATGCTTATTTTTACATCCAAGAGACCAGTATGACAGAGAAAGAAAGAATTGGCAATAAATCCAAAGGCGCAAAAGACTGTTTCAGATGCACAAATATGCCAAGGTATTTCCATGTCACAAAAACTGCCAGGGTTAGTTTTATTGGTGATAGAAGGTTTTCCCTCTGGGTAAGGTTCTGTGTTAGACTCTGGAAAAAAAACACAAATGAGACTTTCTTTTTTATTATTTTTTTCTTTCTCATATCTCTCATAGTATTCTTTTGTGAGGATACCCCACTGCTGTGTCTCCTCAGCTGGGCAGACTTTTGTCAGTGTCCTACTTTTTTCAGAGAGGTGCAAAATTAGACTCAGACCTGCTAGCACAAGCAGGCCAAAGGCAGGCATTTTCATAAACAGCTACAATGTGCAAATTTATGTGAGACTATAACCACTATTTGTGACTGAGATTAAAACAGTGACTTTTGGGGCAGCTTCTCCTTCAGGACAGCCATGGTATACTGTACAGATAACTAGCACATCCCAATATGTGCCTGTGATCAAAGGCTTGGGATGTTTGTATGACCTATACCTCCTCATATTGTTATCTCTAATAACACACTTAATTTTTTGAGGTAAAACCATGTCTACCTTAGAAGCCTTTGTTTTAGAAGATACAGGACTTACGCTCCTGTCCTCCAGCATGGGAAACAGTAAACTGTAACAGCTCAAATGATTTTCTCATAATTTCTAATATACTTGGTACCATGTCTCAAAATGCTTGCAAGCACTATACTCATCATTTCCTGCTGTTCCTGAAAGCATACAAGTTAGGCATTGATCCCTGCCTGCAAAAAAAAAAAAAAAAAAAAAAGAGTTTTGGTCTCCGTACAGCTCTACAGGTCATTTCTTTTTGGTGCTTGGAATAAGAGGGGTTGTTCTTGATGACCTGGGAATCAATCCTCATTTGACACCTTCCCTGGGTTGCCCACTGTCGCCTGCTGTCCGTGTGGCACTCACAGCATTCAGACACTGCTGAGAGTATAAGAAGCAAATGGAAAGAAAAGAAAATACAGCCCAACGATCATGAATCTCTATTCTCTAGTCTTTAGTGTAAGGTTTGGCAGTTCACGCTGTAGTTTCTATAATGCGTATAGAAATTGCTCATGATAAATTTGTGGTGTTATGTAGCTACCAAGCTACTTTGCAAGGCTATACCTTAGCCAAAGGGCAAGAACACTAAACCATACCATAGCATTCACAAGTAAACTAGTGTTGTTTCTTGCAGTGATTGTAGGTTCTGAGCAGCAAAAGCAACTTTACCTCTATACTGTTTTGTTAAATAGTGCTTTCCCTCATTAGTTTATCTTTCAGATAATTATTTATCTACTTTTGTATCATAGCAACTTTACCTCTATGTCGGTCTTGCATCGTCCACCCATATGGTGAAATAAAACAGCTTCTTCACTTTTGGTCATTACCTGATGGGCTTGTCAAGGACCCAGAGAATACCTCTAACGTGATGGAAAAATGAACTGAAGAAAAGTGATGTGTGACTGAAAGTGAGTGCTGAAGGAGGAACTGGTGGGTCTTAGGGGGTTCTAGTCAAACATAAGACCAAAAAATTCCCCTTTAAAAAGTGTATTCTGTGGAAGAAAAATACTTTGCAAATGTATATTTTGCTAAAATATACTTTTAGACAAGAAGAAATTTCTGGCATTAGCAGGATACTCTACTGTTGCTTTTTCACAATGCAATAGAATTTTGAAATATTTTTTCTTACAAGTTGAAATATTTTTGTATTATTTAATATAGAAAATAAAAATAAGAATAAAACCCCTAGTGCTGTTAGAACAAAACATTTTTGCCCATTAACTTAAGAAATCCTTTCTGACTGAATAGTTTCAAATTTCTCATTCACAATTCAACTCAGATTAAAGCCCAAAAGTTAGAATCTCTCGTCCATGCATGCAACAGAATTTTCTTATTCTTGACAGCTCTAATCCCAGTGCAAAGATTTTTAAGGGTTTGTGAACGTGAAAGAAGACAAATATGCCCCAAGTGTCCACATATAATTTTCCTTAGTTAAGAAAAGCAGTAGTGATCTGCTTAAGAGATTCACATTTTCAGTCCTCTTCTGTGGAAGGATGAGGGAAAGATCTTTGGCTGCAAGGTTTTTAACAGTTTCCAGATCAAAGTAATTTGGATGATCTTTGAAACTTGTAGATAGCTTTGAAGTGTGACTATCATTACTTTCAGATTTCACTAGTCTTCTTGAAAAGCCAACCTATAAACACTTGTTAAACTAAGATGTAGCATTACTTTTCCTGCTGCAAAACTTCTCAGGCTGTTTCTGATTAAGACTCATCACAGATTTTATTCCAGGCTTAAGATGTTTCATAAGAGTTTAAAGAAACATGTTGTTTGAATTCTCTAACGACACACAAAATGCCTTTCCATGCTGAGTTAGTTTGAAAAAAAAAATACTTGTGCCTCTGAAGCAACTCTTGAAATAAGCATCTATTTTCTGGTGTAATTTCAACGTGGTATTACCTGTCGCTAGGTTTTATTCTATATTATGAAAACATTTGACACAAATTAAAGAAAAATTATCTCCTGCTGGTTAGCAAGCTACAGAGATCATTAAGTGATAGTTACTACCACCTTCTCATAAACATCTAAGCATTTATGCTGGTGAAACCATAGTTTGTGTCCTTGAAACTGGAGGGTGGGATAGTCAGGGCCATGAGAGGTGGGTGTCAGTCAAGTCAGTCAGAGAAAGGAGAGAGAAATATTCTCTGGATAAAATCAGTGTACAGGCAGAAGGAAAGCAGACAGGTTTTTTGAGGGAGAGGTGGGCATAATAGCAGAGCACAGAAGATCATTGTTTGAGCTCTTTTCTTCAAAAGGCTTTGCAGCAGTGAGAACTGAGACGGCTTTTCTGAGTGGGGAGCTGACCGGATAACAGAGATGAAAGAACTGACTTCACTGAGAGCAAAAGAGACACTGATGGGGAAAAAAAGTAGCTGCTAGTGAAGGAGAGAGTGCCAAAAGTGACAGTTGAAAGGGAAGGACTTCACAGAGGCCACCAGCAGGAAAGGGAGACTCAGCAACTGCAGCCTAACAATAGAGTGATGGTGGGGGTGGAAACTGTGCAAAGGATGGGAGGAATCATGGAAAATGAGATGTAGGAGACATCTGGGCAGCAGAGTAAAAAGGAGCTGCAGAGTTTGAAAACTGAGTAGTAAAGAGGGAAAAAAATCAGAATACAGAGTGTTGTCAAAGAAGTTGCCTTTCGCTAAAAGCCTAAACTAGCTCAGCAAAGCCAGTGTGAAAATTTGGGATGTTAGAACAATTTTCTATGTTTATTATCCACAAGATGTAACCTTTCTCATTAGAAGCTTGTCATTGTTGCTTACGAAAATGGTAGTAATACTTTTAAGCTTAACGGCTGGAAGCATTTTTTTTTCTCCTAATACACAAAAAAATAGACAGAAGTGCCCAATACAGCTGACAGAGGGGTATTTGCAACTTTGTAGAGCAATCCTAATCCCAAATACAATCAACAGGAATGGCAGGACACCCCCTTTTCTGTACTTAGCATCAAGCACTGAGGGAATCTATTGCATAAGCAACTCAGTGAGACATAATCGTCTTGCCCAGCACAGCACAACCATTCTTTGTGGATACCCAGTGGTGCTGAACTCCGTGGCTGCTGCTTCCAGCAGGAGCAGATAGCAGGGACTGGCTGCAGTTCACAGGGAGTTTGCCAACCTCTGGATCAGCTCCCCAACAACATCGGGCTCCAGCTTGAAAGGAAAACACTGATTGGAGGGACAGTGCAGATGGGAGAAAGATTGTGATATTGCATTAAAGCAGAAAGTTTGTATAGAGGAAAAGAGAAACAAAGGATGTGAAGAAGCAAAACCTGCTCTCCAGTTTGTTGCCTCTCTGGTTTTCTTCAAATCTCGGGGAAAAAAAGGCAATTTTTTCCTTCTCAGTTTTCTCCATGTGTCAAAATCCTTCAGTTTTTCAGTTTTTCTAGATAGGTACATCAGTTTTAGAATTAAGTGCTTTCCTGGATACAGCCTGAAAAACCTCTTATAATTGTATGGTTTTTCATCCGAATGAAACCCATTTGACAAGGTTAATTAGAATTAGCATACCTCTGTAATATACAGAGTTTAAAGGATTTAGAGTACAAACCCTTTCTTCAATATGTTTAATAGTTTTTATATGATGACCAGTTTTTCAGTTCTTTTCACTTCTGACAGCCTGTGTTCACAACTGAGATGACTCAGAGAAATTGGGTTTATGCTGAGACTACTTTCTGAAGTCAATGCATTGCACCAGGATGAGCGTTACTGTTAACTGTGCAACTTAATTCTTCCTGTGATAATATCACCACATTTAGACCTAGCCAGGAAACATCCATGCATGTAATTTATGCAACTGCTTACAATGAAATGACTCAGGTGTGTACTGCTAAGTATATATACATTCACAAGAAATGACTGAACATAAAGCCAGATTCACCCAAATTCTTCAAAAACATCTAAAACCAGCATGACATAGGGAAATGATGACTGATTTTTCACTAAACCAGGAATTTTCCATCATTCTGTTTTGCTGCTGGGGATGATAAGCATAGTAATAGAATATGACATGACAGACAAAGACTTTTTGCACTGATTCACAAATACCATTAATGAGCTTCTTCCTCAGAGAATTCTCTCCCTAGGTTTACAATGACTGGGCATATAAAGATTCAGTTGTATTTTTAGTCATCTCAAATTAAAGATTAAGCAGATGCTTGCAAGAAGCAGTTGCCACACACAAACATAGACAAAGCCATTATCTGTTTTATGTAACATTTGCACAAAACCAACTTTAGACTACGCAAAGTATCATTGACTGTATCCAGTACTGCTGCATGTTAATAAAAATAGCATGACATAGGAGATGCAGGATGCAGTTATCCCAATTTTAATATTTCACCCTCAAAGACCACATAATGCAGGTTAATTGCATACAATCACAAAACAAATTCATTTTTTTTTTTTTATATTTGCCAGAGAGCCCAGTCCCACAACTAGTGACCATTCTGTAAGTCAGGGAAAAAATATTGGAATACTCAGGAGTCAGAGAAAATAGGTCACGAACCCAACACTTTTCCTGACCTGTTGAAATCAAGCAGCATTGAGGAGGAACTGTTGCAGACTAAATGCTGAGGAAACAGTCTGGCATGTGCAGTGAAGGAGTATGACTTCAGAAAAAGACTTGGAATGAGAAAACGTTTGGGTTGAGGTTGGGACACCACTTATGTGAATAACAAAAGAACATTGTTAAAATGTTGATAGATATGGCAGAGAGAGAGATGATGGAAATCAAGCTGTTCCACAAGAAAACATTTTGGAAGAATATAATGAGAAAAAATTAAAATATTTAATTCTAAACTCTATCAGCATAGGTTGCTGTGATGCTTTTCTTCAACTTACTTGTCTTCCATAAAGACTTACGGTCTCTTTCTCTGACAATTGAAAATTTCAGAAGTTTCAATCAGAGCTTGTCTTGACACTGAACAGTATCTACTAGGGAGTAGGAGGGGATAGGGTTTAAAGGACTTTTAATCACGTGTTTGCCAATGCAGGCTTCCTTCACCTTCAGAATACTCTTGTGCTGGCCAGCGTCAGAGACAAAACACCTTGTCAAATGGGCAATGCATATAATTTTGTATATTACTGACAATTTTCCAAGTGATGTCAAAAAATTAACATTAGAATTGGGTAAATGTCTCTATAAATAAACTTGATGAACACAGAGTTTGTCATAGTGTAAATAGAATGTCTTCACAGATATGTAGCTTAAGTGATAAATTATGTCAAGTAAATGGTGAAAGTGCTTTAACAATATTGTAGTTGTATGAAGAATATACTATTATTCTAGTTTCTCCTTTTGTCTCAACTGCTGTGGAGCATCTCTGACAGATGACTGACTTTCACTAGAGCTGTTTGCATTTCAATTGTGACTTCAAGATGAAGTTAGAGCAGAAAAAAAATTATAATGGATTTTGCAAATGATAGTTCCTAAAAAGATCCAATAAGAATATGTCAGATGCTTTAAGTAACATAAAATGGCTGCACCCATTTGTTTGAGATTTTTGTGGATCTTATAAGAATCAAGTTTATTTATCAAGACATCAACTTAGAAATGAAATTTAATAGCAAGCATGGAAAGAAGGTTCCAATTCATGGTTCACACTGCAAACCTAAGAATTATGCTTGACCAATCAGCAATACAAAAATATACTAGGTGATACATTTCCAAGATGAACAGCACGAATTTTGAATAACGGATGCTTGCAATAAACTTCTAACTGACAATCTTCAGAGCAAAAATTGCTCAGAGAAAAAATGTAGTGAATAACGAATACACTGGATAAAATAATGACCCATATACAGACAAATCTTGCATAGAAAAAGAGATAAAATACGGTAAATAAACAAATAATTTGTTCTGAATTATTCACCTAACTGTGTTCCCACTTAGGACATATTTTGCTCTCAGTCGTCCCAGTATAAGTCTTGAGTTACTTCTTTGATTATATGCATTCTCTTTCACAAACATACACGGACAGAGACCTCTAGGTTACATGGCACCAGTGTCCCTGAGAGACCAGTGTCCTGAATTATTCAACACAAGTTTAAATTGACTGAGATCCTGGATTGTTTTTCTCTGTCACTGTCTATACTGCTCTTTTGATTTGGTTCCACTACTGTTAACAAATTAAATGTTGCTGTCTCTGTAAAGTACATAATTACTCACATATTCATAGATCTGAAGGTTGGAAAAAACTACTAGATCATCTAATCAGCTCCTGTGTATGAAAAGGACCATAAGATTTGCTAGTTAACCCTCTGTGGAGTTTAGGACCTCATAAATAAACTCACAGATATGTAGTTTGTATTTTAACATAATAATTAAAAGAAAAATTAAAGGGAAGGAAAAAAAGCCTCAAAGTTTAAATAGTTACCGGAGGTCCCAGGATTTAACATAGATCAGAACTGGGAGTACCTTCCACTTTTCACTGTAGTCATTAAACTACAGCATCCTTCACTGGATTTCCAAAAATCAGGGGATTGTGCCCCCTTGATACTGAAAGAAGCAAATTTAATTGAGGTTTGTGACCCAGAGAGCATACAGGTTCCAAACTGCAATTTCATGTTTAACTGCTGAAGCCTTTTTGCTTCAAGCCATGGAGAGTAACTCCAACTGTTAGCAACCCTACCTTGAAATTACCTGAAAAAATGGGATAAGATGAACCCTTTCAAAACTGTGAGTTCGGGTTCAAAAAAGATTGGGGCTTAGGAAAAGGAGAAAAGATAGGTAAAGCTAGAAAAGATGTACATATTTCATGTGAACTTCCTGAAAACTCTCCTGCATGATTTTAACTCCTTGTTATATTATAACATTGTTGTATAATGTGATAACTGTGCATGTGATAACTGTGCATGCAAGACTCACTTGCATTGTGATTGGAGGGTGTTTAAAGGCCCAGTGTGTAGTGCTATAAAGATTTATGTTGTGAAAGTATTTATATATTAGTAGCCCTTCAATTGCAGGGTATCTACCATGTGAACAGTGCTATCATAAAATGATGGATTTTTTAGAATGCCACTAAAAGTGAAATTCAGTGCTGACCCAAGGGGACAGACGAGACAGACACAATATCCATCACTTCCAAATAATCTCTGTTTTTGCCTCAAAAGATATGATGACTCTCTCCTGCACTGCATATGCCAGGAAAAACCAACATCATACACTCACGTTCAGGTGATTCAGCTCTTAGCCAGCTTGCCTTCTGTAAATCACCTCTTTATTTTTTTTGTGTATTGTTAGTGCTAAACCAAATATGCCCCCTGAGATGTCTGGTTCTGGAGGACTAAGTTATTTTACACACACACAATATTTGTTTTGGAAAAACACTAGCTATTTTGATGCTTTTCATGAATTAGTGATTGATACAGTGCTAATCTAAACAAACACAATGCTCTTGTCCTGGTCTTGCATTTATTACCCATTTATGTGTTTAACTATTTCCTCCATATGAGAAATATTGGCTCATGTTAATGCCTTGCAAGTAGCAAGCAGTTTGCAGGTCCAGAAACTATACAGTCTAACTGAAATCTAATGCAGCAGATAAGAAAATATTAACACTTATTTATCACAGGCTTATAGCAACGCTTATATTGTCTTTTTTTAGGGCATTATTTGTGAAGGCCTCTGGTGCACTTCCTCTTTCAAAAATAACAAGTGTACTTTGCACTGTGCTGTGGCTAATCTTAACCAGCATGAGGAGTTTTTATTATCCAGGAAAGATTTATATTCTTAGAATTTTCTAATTTTGGAAGAAGGTCACCCACTAATTTTCAGAATGAACCTGAGGCATTGCCTAGGCTTTTCCAACCTTATTCTCATTGCATACTGCTTTAATCTGAAATGGTTCCCTTATAACCAGAACATGATAATATAAGTAAAGGTAGCAAAAGGAGATCTATATTAAAGAGCGTTTACAGTACTAGGATGTCTGACTGTACAGCAAGCAAGAACACAGAGATATGATGGATTTGTCAATGAAATGTATATCATTATACCAAACCACATTCAACATCACTTATTCTGAATCATTTTACTCAATGGATACCTTAGCATATGGAACCATCACTTACTCATTTTGTTGTCTTGTGGCAATGGTAAGTGGTAAAACCATCACCCGAGAAATCTTTGTATATCTCATACTAAGCATGTTTATCTAAGATATTTGCATAATTTGCAGACCATACAGCATAACTGTCTCTGGTAAATTATTAAAAGAGCAGATTTTTTTTTTCTCCTTCATTCTGGCAAAACCTTTGATCATCCTAGTGAAAGTGATACCCCCACTCTAAATTGAATGTGAGATGACAAGTATATGAAAGTAAAAAGTAATTGATTTATTTCTTATATATTTACACTGTATTTAGAGAAGTATGATGCAGAATTTTATGCAGAAGTTTATCTGCATAACTGGAAAACATTCTAGGAGAAATCATTAAATCTTTTTCATAAATTTAATGGTCAGGAGATACAGTTCGATTTCCACTTCATCTCATGTAATTCATATGGGGTATGTTACAGAATATGTGTACAGCTTAGCACCAGAGATAGGATCCTACATTGTATTTTATGGACAACACAGGTCTCTCTAGTATCATCATATTTATTCTTGAAAATCTTCATCTGCAGCAGCCTTTCATGATTACTGTCAGGTTGACATAGAAGAGTTAGCAATGTCCCTGAGTTCTACGACTGTCACAGAAGCTCAGGAGGTTGTTCACTTGCAAAGATGATTTTTTTCCCCTCTGATGAAACTGCCCTGACATGAGAAATTGTTTCAACAGTGTTAGTATTGATATGTCCTTTGCACAATGGAGATAAAAAGTGTATACTGTTTTCTGTCATTGCTAGGATTAATTTTGCTTCTGTGGACACTTTTTTATTCTTTGTGTTCACAAACATGTAATCTCTTTTTCCAAATTGGGTTTCCTTCGCTCTTTCTGCTTTTGCTCTTGGTGCCTATTGATAAAAACATGGATAGAAAATAAAAATTAAGGTAATCACCATTTTAGATAGATCCATGTGTCTGTTTCACATGCAGAACAGGTAGTTAAAACACCAGGCTTCCCTGAAAGAAGCTGCTGCCAGACATTCCCAACTATCTCAAGAAAGTGTTCTCTTTTGAATAATTTCAGCCTTGTTATGAAGGATAAAGCATTTCATGTGGACAGACATGCAATCTTTCAGTGTTTCTGATAATTGGAATTGATGGAATCTTTTTTTCCATAGGTAGACTAAAACCAAGCAAATCATGCAGGAAATTTTCATTGTTACTTATCCAATGTTCCTGTTACATAAACTGTTAAGCATTTACAGTGAATGTTTCTCTCTTAGGAATGTCTCATGTTTAAAATGTTTAATAAAAGTTCCTCCCTAATATGTAGAACTGTTTTTGCACTGCTTGTATACTATTGTTTAACCACTTTTTAGTATAAAATTGCTCTGTTCCCTTAATATCACTTTTTAGAGTGCATTTCTATTCTGCAACCTTCTCCAGATTGCACACACTTAGTACTCTCAACTTTCTTTTCATACTAATCCATTGTTAACCTTCAGAAGTGAATTGGATAAAACAAACACAAGAAGCAAAATGCGAAGTACATTTTTTATCGTTTGTGTTTTGCTTAGAGTTGTCAGGACTGAGCAGCATTTGGAAAGATCTTTGCAAAACTGCACAGCAAGCGACTCTCACTGCTATTTTTATTCTTCAGGACTTTGCTTTTTCATTCACGTTAAAATTTAATAATAAATGCCAAATTGTTAGACATGTAGGCAACTTTGGCCTTCTAAAGGCAGAATTGATCTTAAACGCAAGAGCAGACTTTTCATGTTTGAATGCTTTTTCGTTATTTGGTCAGGACTCCCTAACATGCTGAGTGACGTTTGACATCCTGGAGTCAGGAATGATTCTTGGGGAAATCTGGATACATATTTCCCGTTACTGAAAATATTCTTTCCCATGCTAAAGGAAAGAGGAAAGTACATAGGTAGTCGATTGAACATAAATTTCTGCATGTGTATATGGGTGTGCATATGTGTGTGTGTGGGGGTGGGTGGGTGTAAGCAAGCACAAGAGTGGGTGCGTGGGTGAGTGTCTGTGGGTGTGAAAGGGCTATACAAAGAGAGCAAAAGAGACTGCAAGTAACCTCCAAATCCTGATCTCCATGAAGTATGAAACATAAAGGACTTTATTAAAGTTTTGGTACTTTGTGGCATTATTCTAATGCACATATTTCACCATTCTGCTTATTTAGATTTCAAATACAACTGGTTCACTTTTGAACTAAAAGCTTTTTAAAAAAAATTTCTTAATCTAAATCTGGGCAATATGCTTAAGTTCATAGTTTATTCTCTTTGAATGCCTTTAAAGGGGAAAAAAGTTATTAAGGCAAATCAGAGTAAGGAAAACTATGTTTTAAGCTGGATTAACCTAGATGTATCAGATGAGAACTGATAAGTTCCCAAGAAAGGGAGGGGAAGGTACTACACTGCATAACAGGGGCTTGCCTGACAACTGCCTTTTCTCTGAGCAGAGAGGAAGCATACTTGAAAAAAAGTTGTGCATATGAGATCCTCCTTACCATGGTTTACAAAATGGGTCTTACCAGGACCTACCAAGCAACAGATAACAAATGTTCTAGGATGGTGACAGACCTCTGTAGCCCCTGTTTCCCTCCCCAGGAGGAGAATGACAGCAGTCAGGAGTCAAGCCAGTGGCAGCATCGTCAGTATGAAGCAGAAAGCTTTGGGGAATAAAGACAGAGAAATCAAGGCCAAACTAATCATCATGGTGAGCAGTGAGACACCGAAACTGGAGATGAGAAGCACAGGTAGAAAATGGAGGAAAACCTACATTTCAGACATAAGATTTTGCCACAATAGCTGCTGCTCAACACCCTTGAGCAGCTTGTAACAACAAGCAACCCTTCCCATCCCTCCTACCACAAACACACCTTTCCTTTCTTTTTCCCAATCTTTTTTTTTGGCTTGTCCACTTAAATTAGGAATTCTTTTGAGACAAATCTTTCCACCAACAAGTGGTTGCAGAAAGCTTGACATGACAGCAGGGTGATCTGAGTGAGGGATATTGCAGTATATATATAATAACAACAGATAATATAAGATTAACCTCCTTAATTTTTTGAATTTTATTGGGTAAAGATTCCTCTAGTTACAAAATTATTAGTGTTCTGTGTACTTTTATATCTTAACATTCTTCACATTAGAACTAAAAAATTGTCTAAAAATGGTGGAAATAAACCAGCAGTTGTTTAAACTAAACAAATGAATCCCACAAAATCATAAACTTCCATTATCAACAATCTTGTATCCGTCTGCTGAGATCTTTGTTGCACTTTGGTATGGTTTCTGTGAAACAATGTAAATAACTGTTAGTAATATGACTAACTCCCATTTCACTAAAAATTAGTTTTTCTTTTTGGCTAAATTTTTTGAGCATAGAAGATTTTGCATGTGACTAGAGATTCTACTTGTTTGGAATAGAATTTTTCTCAGTTCATACTAGACATACAAGCTTATAGAATTGCTAGAGGAATAAAACTTACAACGTATGTTGCACAATGGTCGTTGCAGTACATTAAAAAAATAAACTATAAATCCAGGAGAAAAAAAAAAAGACAATTCAAATCAATTTGATTTACATTTAGAGATAATCAGTTCCAAGCATGAAATGTTACTTAATCAGGTAATGGCTTCATTAACAGCAGTTAATCACATACTACCTTCAACTCATTTTCAGAACTTGGAATTAGTTATTCAAATTATACCAATTAAAATATCTCAGTCAAGGGCTTGATTCATTTGGGAAAAATACTTACCACAGATTTATTGATAATTTTTAAGAGCCAGAATGTGAACTGAATATCCAACTCTAAAAGAAAAATCGTGACATTAGCTGAATAAATATAGCATTCTGTATGTAGAATAAATGCAGACGTAAATGAAATAAGTGGTTTTTTATTTATAGGAAGCTCAAGTCTGTAATTTTACTGTCCCTTTATTCATGTGGAAAAACAGAATTTCCTGTGTCTATGAACCCAAACAGCATATTAGAGTTACCTCTAGCAAATTCTTTGAGTTACTGCTCTTAGAAAACACTGTGATCCTTGAAAACAGACTTAAAAAATAATTTAAAATTCCAACAAAAAACCCCTCCTCACAGCTTTCCTTTGTTCTTTCAGAGTTCTGGATGCAATCCAATGGACCAAATCACTTAGATGCAGCAGAAGTAAGTAGAGAAAGTAAATGAAGAAAAGTTGTGATTTCCCTAGGTGTTACGGGATTTACGGATATTATAATTTTGAGTACTTGGTACTGCATTTTTAATAGCTATATATTCAGAAATAATATTCTGATAAGTTGGGTGCTCAGATGAAAAAACAATTGCTAGTTCTGTGCACTGAGGATTTTCAAGGGTGGAACAAGTGAGTTGCACCATGTTTATCATGGACAGCCAAGATATTTTCATGGGTTGTGCGTGATGCACAGTCTTCTGTTGTGCAAACGGCAACTCACATATGCTCATATTTTGTTGTGGTAGTTTAAATTGCTAAATGATGCAGACCACAACCAGAAATATATGATTTTTTTTCTCAAGAATTAAAAAATTAAGAGAAAACAGTACACTCACAGGTCTTCGGCACAGAGTGAGGAAATCAGTACTAGAAATACAACAGACTTGTTTAAAATTCATTCATAGTATCCAAAGTGCTGCTTAAAATGTTTTTGGAGTTCAATAAATATCTGTTATACGAGGACCCTAGTGTATGTCTCTGAAAAGTGCCTGAAACCACTGATATCTGCCTTTCCAGGCTTTACATAAATAGATTAACTTCTTAAAATGTCCTGAACTTTCACCAATCTCCAGCATGGGATTAAAAAGTAATAACAAAATAATAGGATGCAAAGCTCATACCTAGTATATGATCAGCAATTCCATGCCTCTTTACTGTCCATAGCCAAGGAAACCTCTTCAACCGGCACGTAAGATGTGAAGTTTCTTTTCCCAATAAGATAAGGGTGTTTGTCTGATGGGTTTGTCTGATCCTGAGGATCCCAAAGAGCATAACTGCAAATGTGTCCCTTGTCCATTCATCCCGCAGTTTATACAAGGATGAACAAACAAAAGGGATTGCTGAGAACTTTTCTAATTACTAAGACAAAGTATAATTAAATTAACACACTTCAAATTAAAGAATACCATGTGAAAAGGAAACTGCCATAGCATTTGCACTGGCCTGAGGTGTTTCCTGAGGCCTGAACACATGGTCAGTTTGCTAGGAATCTGTCAAGTCAGATCTCTTCACTGCTCCTTACCAATGGCTTTTGTATCAACAGAAGAAAATTACAGTGGATTTTGAAAAACAAGTCATGACTACTTTCCTCATGAGCATAATGAGCAGCTGTTTCATAATTAATACACTGTTTAAGTGTTATTAGTGAAAACATGCAGTGCCCTTGTTCAGTGAAATATGAAAGCACAAGAAATTAGAAAAAAATCCCATTTGCTGCCTCTTCCATGGACACTTACTTTTCCTAATGCATGTATTTGAGATGAGTGCCTCACTGAGATGAAGGACCACAACATACTTGCTCTCCAAAATCCCAGGTAGATAAATTTTTTCACTGAGTATTCCTCAGTTTCATCCTAGACTAATATATAAAAGGTAAAAAGTAGTGACGTGAGGATTCCCCTGCTGCTGGACAGAGTTGCACAGACTGTGTTCTTGCCAGCCTCAGTCAAGCTGTCAGTCAAACAATCTACTCCACTGTGTGAGCTCCATGTGCCCAGCTGACGATATAATCTTGCTCAAGCATTTCTAGTCATTTTGAACAGCCCTCTGTCAGTCTGCACTTATATAACCAAAGGTAAACAGGTAAAATATCAGAAGTAGATGGAATTTGCTGGCTTCCTAAGAAACCCAGTTGAATGCAGAGGGATGCTAGGGTCCTTTTATTCCTTTTTTGCATCTATTTCTCCCTCTCTCTGTCTTTTCATATCTCTGGTTAGGAAATTAATAACTGTCTGTTTTAATAAATACTAAAATAAAAGCTGCCCCATGGAAAAGCTTGAGATGAGTGTGAACCTGCTTGGTGCTGCTTTAGGAAAGATTTCTTAGGGCTTGGATGAAATGGGTTTTTATGATATAGGAAGAGTCCTAAGCACAGAACATGTCCTTTGTGGATTTGGGTGTCCTTGCTCATTTTGAGCAGTTTTCTTCTCTTGTAAATAGAAAAAGGGACAGAACCAGAGTTTATCTTGCTAACCTAAGAAATAGTTTAATCTCTAGCCTAAGTTTTAGAAAATCATTTTGCTCATGGTAGTAATTTCCAGATCTGGGAAACCTTTCCTTTCAGCACCATTGGACAGACATTAGAAATATTCAGGTGCTTGAATAATTAGATAGGTATCTGGATTTTAAGCCAGGCATAGTCACAACTCTTAGGTACTCCTGAAAAATACAAATCTTAGCTTTTAGCTGTCAGCTGCCTAAATACCTTTCGAAAACCTAACACTGACAGAGAGCTTTAGAACACACACCACTTTTCAAGAAGCTGAAGAAATTTTGTTCTCGGCTTAATCATTTGAAGAACTAAAACCAAAGGAAACCACAGCACTCCCAGATTTCACACACAGTAAATTAATAAGCACTTTTAATTGTCTTAATCACTCAGAACAGATGTACCAAAACCTTATTGTAGTCTGCTTTTTTAATATTTGTTACTACCACATTATTCAGACATTTAAAAACCTAATTTTAATATGTGCATAAAAAATATCACAAAATGCTATAATTACCATACTTTGGTATTCTAATATTCAAATTATGGAGAAAAGACCAAAAACTGTATGAGCAAAAGAGGACTATGTCTTGCTCATGTTTTTATAATGTATCTGTTCCCTGTAAATCTGTGACAAACTACAACTAAGCTGACTTGAGAAACATTTATTTCTAGTTTGTTTTTTGTTTGATACAGTTGTGAGAGAATTGCCACGTGAGTGACCACTGTAAATCTCAGTCCTTCCTTTAAATAAAATAAAGGTGTAAGACAATCTGCTGCTCTTGTAGATGACTGGAAAAGACTATAGGCATTTGGTTTTTCTCCCATACATCACTTGTCATTGCACATTACCTCCCAGTAACAGCTGGTGACGGAGACTTTGTGTCTCTAGGAAAGTTCTGTTTTTCTCTTCCATCTCTTTTAGTCCATTTACCTCACAGATAAAACTGTTTTGGTTAGTCTGTTCACACCATTTTTTCCAGATCATAATTTAAATACCTTCTGTTTGGGATACAGAACATGTATTTTTTTGTTTCCTTAAAAACAGCTGAAAATGATGGTTCCTGCAATTCTGGAGTTCCATGCAACAGAAGTTTTCAGGTTGCTATCTTTTAGGAAAAAAAAAAAAAAAAAAAAAAAAAAAAGTAATCAAGAAAGGTGTTATTTCTCTTTTGGTATCACGCCTTGTGCTAAATAAAGAGATTTGTACAGACATACAAATTCTCTGCTAAATTGTTCTGCTTCCTGTACAGAAAATATTATTTTTAATTGAGCTCCAGGTCAAAAATTTTATGTGCCATCAGAAAGAAACACCTCCTTCTTGTATCCTCATGAGGGCCAAATCTCCTTCAGTTTTTTCCTGTGCACCTTAATGGTAGCGATCTAGCTGTTGCCAACTGCTATCTACAACTGCTGCATTTCTGAGGATTCATTTACCCACTCCCTTACTTTTAGTTCCTTGCACTGTGGACACTTTTGAGAGGTTTAAATATCACTTTTGTTCTTCTAAATACTACACAAATGTCCTTTTTTGAGATTATTTCTCTGAAATTGTAGTATCAATTCTTTCTCTGTAGTCAATATTGAATATACCTTGCTTGCTTTGTCAATGTTAGCATAAAAAAATCAAGTCATAACAATGTTGCTAGTGTCCTGAGAGTTTTTAAGAAAATATGTATTTAGTGAATTGTGTACTTTACTTTATTTAGAGAGATCACATGAACATCTGATTCAGTCCAATACTGCTTTAAATTTCATTTATGTCTTTTCCACTCTTTCTGATGTTCTTTTTTTTTGGTGGTTTTGGTTTTCACATGTACCGAAAGACCTGCTGGATTCCCAGAAAGCAAGAGACAGCAGTAAATAAGTTCTTCTATTACTTACAAACTTTAAAAACATAATACAAGTGGGGATACATGGAAAATTGAAGAGCATTTACTATTTGCAGAAGGTTTCTTCTGGCATATTTTCCTGTGTCTTGATATTTTGGTGGTTAGAGTATGCTTTTTAAAAAATGGAAAAGATTTCCCTCAATCTTTCCTCTAAGTATATTTTGACTCTTCAAATGTGAGATCACCACTGCTCCTACTGCTATACAAATCTTAACTTAATTGGAAGCGGGATGAGATACTAAACAAAGACAGTTTTTTCCTAGCAATCTATTTTTCAGAAAGTTGAAACTGAGCAAAATCTGTCCCCTAAAAAAACAAGAAAAGTTGCTGCTACAGCACCTACAATAAATGTCATAATTTCCAAATTCTACATTTGCATATTGAGTGTACTTCATAAATGTGTCATTAAATTTGTCTCACCATCCTGGGCAGGATAGATTATAGATGACAAAGAATATGAAAGTTTTGCCTCAGAACACATTTATTTAAAACATTGTTCTCCTGGGGATGGCCTTGTGAGAGCAGTCTCATTTTTAACAACCTAGTGGGACACCACTCATGCAGTGCTACTCAGACGTGCTCAGTGCACTTAGGAACACTAAATCCTTAGTGCCTGGGAACAAAGAGAGACATTTCCCAGCACATATTAAAATTTATTTTATTCTGATAAACTAACAGGGGAAATATTTCTTAAATCTAAACACTAGAAGTATTAAAGATCAGGAATAATTTTCCTATTTAATTGATGGCATCTGTAGTCTGGATGTTTACCTTAGAACCTGACAAGCAGTGATTGTTAGTGAATAGAAAGGGTATATTTACTTCACAAGACTTTGAAGCCAAGTCTCAGCTGAAAAAAAATTACAGTTTAGCTTATTTCAGTTAGCAAAAGTTTGTGAATTTCTAATAATGGCTGATAAACAGGAAGTATTTGGTGGTTTTGGTTTTGGGTAGTCATATAGGTGAGATGTAACATGAGTTCTGGCGAAGCACATCTGTACTTACTGTTAAAAGGACTAGGGAGATGTTTAGATGAGATGTTATTAATTTTTAAATACGATCACAGAGAAAAAGAAAAACAGAACTGCTGGAGGAAAGGTGCAAATAACCATTTCCATCTATCCTCAGGTGAAGTACAGAAAGGGATGCTGTGGGAACTGAAATACGGCACATGGTGATACTCCAAATGCTGACATTCTCCCAAATGACTTAGAACAGATAAGAATATGGTTAAAGACAAGACTATTATGTAAATGCTTACATCAAACCATGCTGACATCCCTCCAGGAAGTTAAAATTTGGCTGATACAGATAGCTTTGTGCTGATAACACTCCTGAAATTTTGCATGATACATGATTTAGCGCTGTGGGATAGTCTGAGGAAACCTTACCATTAGCCCAATGCCAATAAACATAGAAGAGGTTAATAAATGGCTAACTGAAAGTTCCAAACTTATTGTCAGCAAGAAAACTTCAACAAAAGATGTTTCTATGTATCAGTACGACATCTAGTACTAGGACAAGCTTAATGAGCAACAGTGATCATTCCAGAGCAAGATGAAATACTAGGTTAGTTCAGTCCATGAAACAGGTCTTAGAAACAGTCAACTACAAAGTTACATATCAGAAAACGATGTGTTCAAGGATACAGGCATGCAAAATCAGCACCCTTGCTCTTCAGGTGCTAATATTTCTTGGGGTAATGGTGACATTGACTATAGCTACAGAAGGAGTCTCGAGTCATGGAAAACCTAAGCATTGTGAAAAAAGTGCAGGAGACATACTGACTGAGACAAGAAGGGTGTGATTTATTTCTAGAGTGATGCTGCATCTGAGGTTATCCTGGGATGTGCAAGGGGAGTAGTAAATACAAATAGGATATTAACTTTCACACATATAATTGTAAAGACATTCTATAATGCTGTACTTGGTTTGGGTTTTCACAGCTGTAAAAAAAAAAAAAAGTTTTTAGGTTAGTTTCAAACAAAAAAGAACAAAAATATTCAGGAAGACTACAGAAAAAAATATACAGTAAAACATTCTGTCTGTTTAGGCAGCACTAAAGAAAAGAAAAAAAAATAAAAAAACCCTATCTCTAACAAAGCATTGAGCGCTAATGGGCATTCAATATGCTTGAGAAAGGTATAAGGCTGGCATATGAAGCTAGACTAAATCAAACAGGAAATAAAGGCTCTTCTTAGCAATTACAGTGATTAACCAGGCATGGATTTACCAGAAAGTCTTTTCCACTTCCTCCCTTGTGTTAGCACAGTGAGGTACAGCATCTCATCCTGCATTAAAAACACATCTGCAGCTGAAGAGCCGCGCAGCCCACCCTTCCCAACACTGCTCCAACTTCTTCTATGTCTAAGCAGTGGAACAAAACAAGATATGACGTTTCCCTGGAACATCTGCCTAGTTATGCTTTAGTCAAGTTCAGGTTACGGATGTTCAGCAGAGAAGTAGGAAGGTGTGACTTAAGGGCCTGTAATACGCAATAATTCATAAGAGATAGCCTTGAGCAGCAGGAGCCTGTCAAGATAATTTGTCTGCTCCTGTCAGGCTTCTAATACTTTTAAATTGCTGAACAGGTTTCTGTTCTTCAGAAAGTTATGATCTGTTTCATACAACTTTTTGCTCCTGTAGCCTTGCTACTGTTTCAAGCTGCTGTTAGTCATTACGGCTTATGGCATCGTTCTGAAGGTAACCAAGTCCTTGCAATACATGAGAGACACTCTCTTCTGCAGGTAGCTCACTACCTGCAAAACACTAATCCAATAAAGTAATTAAGGAGAGGTTTTGTATCTCTGTGAAGGGCATACAGCTGACTGCCTGCCCAGCATCTCTCCCCTCCCTCCCCCCAAGTATTATCTTCAGTTTAACCCTAGGGAACATTTTGCTCTGTTGAAGGATTCACCCTCAATTCCAGGTTTAAAAAAAAAAAAAAAAAAAAAAAGAAAAAAAATTCAACAATCAAAATAGCTTTCAGAGACACAAGGAGAAGGGAAAGTTATATATTTACTCTGCATTTCTCTCTGTGAATTCAAAGCTTCACAGGTCTGACATCTTTCTAAAGGTACAGGAAATCTAGGCTTCTAAAAGTTACATCTTATTTTCAAAATAAATCTATGACAGATTTCTACTAATTAATGTTAGAATACAGAGACTAATCAAGAGCAATCTGTATGAATTAAGAACATTTAGGCTCAGTTCTCTGTTCCTACTATGGAGATTGCAGTCACCTCTTCGATGCCAGAACATAAAAAATATTATATATTAATTCCTGCAACTTCAAATGTATACCAAACATTACCACTGGAACTTGCAGCTCCTTGCACAGTGATCTTGAAGGTGCAATTGTGGCCTGAAGCTTTTAACTGGAATTGAGCTTTAAATCAGCTAATCATGCTAATCATATGGTTCTACATACAGGGTAGGTTCCTGAAAGCAGAATGTGTTGTGCCTGAAGGTAATTTTGTAGGCGCAAATTTTTCAGGCTAGAAAAATGAAGGCTAAACTTCTGTAAATAAATGTTTACTTTTAAAAATAATACTTTAGTCTTGAGATGGTTTGGAGAACAATATCAAGAATTCCATTGTAGCAGACAATCATGAGGTACGGGACGTTTGTTTTGCCAGACAAGGTTTACATTGCAGCCTCTGGTTTGCCTTTGCAGTGCAGTCATATCAGCTTTAGTTAAGCAGCCCTAAAGTTTAGTATCAGTCTAGCTGCAGTAACATAAAGCTACCAAAGGCTGATAAAATACATGAAACATCTTCCTATCTCCCTTTTAGGATGAAGCTAAGTAGTCTAGGGCTCCTCAGCTTGGGAAGGGGCCAACAGAAGGGATGGAGAATGGATATATGATGAATCTTTTTCTTATGATACAATAGCTAGGTGGTACCTAGCAGTGAAATTAGCAAGCTCCAGACTTAAAAATGGTATAAACTTTTCTCACAATTTACATTAAACTATGAAACTCTCTGTTGCAAGATGTTGTGTGTCAAAATCAGAAAACTCCTGGAAGATTGACCCGTAGAGGAATATGAAACACAAAACAGGCTAGATGCAGCAGCACAGGAAGTCCTTAAACTTTGATAGAGATGAACTAGAGAAGAGTACTGTACTGGTACTGTTTCTTGAACCCCTTTCTTAGATATCTACCTCTAGCCACTGATGGAGACAAGATACATGAATACATTTAGGGTAAAAAGAATTGATCCAACTGTAACATCCTTGTGAATGTTATTTATCCATCTTCCTGAGCACAGAAACTAGCTTCATAACCTTACATTCAACTACGAGCTGCAGTTTCTTTCTGAAAGCACAGTTCTTGAAACAATTTTTTTTATTTCCATTGAATTATACTGAACAAGTTCATTCACTGTGACCTCAGAGTACATTTTTGTAACAAAATACAGAGAAATTAATTTGACTATGTACAAAAGAAAGAATATCCATTTGAGGAAATAGTTTAGTATGCTTATGTTTATGAGATAAAAGCTATTTCTGAGTCTTGGGTAAAAAAATTGAGATCGCTGCTTTAGGCAGCTCAACAATTAAGAAAAAATTTCAAAATTAAGCTCAGTTCTTTCTGTCTTAGGCAACCCTTTATTAAAATTTAACTATGATTTCTTCTCCAAAATGGTGTATTTATAAGAGGGTGGACCACACATCATTTGGGTAGGTTCAATCAATGGAGTGAAATCAATATAATTAGCCTAAAAGCTCTATCTAAAAGCCTCTACATCATAGGAGTTGGGAAGGAATAAGGTTCCAAAAGAAAATCACTTACCAAAAGGAATTTGAACAAATTTCTCCAGAGATTGAAGAAGGAATGATCTCAATTCCATGCACATTTTAGAGGGTGTAGCATGTTCCTCTCTTTTTTCCTCATTTGGGTGTAAAGATGACTGAAAAAGTAAGGGATAAATCTTTTTTAAAGGAGCACTTTAGATAAATAGATGTTATTTTTCTTGACATTGTGTTTTTCTCTCAGGTAAACATTTCTGCTGCTTTCAGTTATCATAAGCTTCAAAACAGTTTAATGATAATAATGGTTTCAATAAATCTGATATTTTTTTCCTAAAACAATTCATAAAGATCTCTACATTTGCAATTGGAATTTATTTGGGACTTCAGCTAAACAGAATCAATATTTACCAGCTTCTGAAATTCTTCCAAGCTTGTTTGCTCAGGAAAATATTTTTCTACTGTTGTATTTAAATGCAAATAGACAAAGAAATTCAGAATGTTAAGAAACATACCACTTTTCTGATGCAGAATTCCTGAATAATAAACACTCTCTACCAAATATCTCAAAGCACAATATTTCTCTTGCAATTAGGCTATGCTCAGTCTTTTGTCAAGTATCAGCCCATCAACAATGCTTAGCAGACTTACAGAAATAAACAGTTTTCAGAAAAAGTGAGTGAATTGGATTAATGTAATTTAGCTTTCCCAAATAAAAATGTGAAGGTTTTCACAAGAAAGATTAGTTCAATGAATTAAACGTATTGGGCTTTTTTCCTTTGCGTAGGATATGTTTTTAGAGTGACACATGATCAGAGAATTTGTAAACAATTATTTATTATATTTTATCATACAGTGAACTTGTTTTTCATGAACACCAGTACCTGTAAGTCCAGATGGCCCTAATTTTAAGATATTTAAAAAAAAATAAATTAAAAGAACTCAAACATGTCCTAGATAGACTAAACATGCAGATAGATAGACTTCACTAATGTACTAAATTGCTAATAACAAAGGAGAAAATTTCAGATCTTTTTAATGAGAGAATATCGAGATAACTATCTTCTGGAGAAACGCTTCAGTCTTGCGTTATATTCAACAATGTCAAATGAAATACCACCTGTAATTCTAAAATCCTTTCATAAATAAGGAAAACTGAACCTCCTTGTGCAGTCTTTAAGAGAAAATGACAGTTTAGCTATAGTCTATCATGTTGTGTTATGCAGTATGTGAACTGGGAAAACATTCATTCTTAGTGTTTGCCCTCTGTTAAATGGTACAGACTGATATCTCTGGTAGTATAATTTCACCAGTCACAAACAAGAACATGCTTCCAAAGTTCAAATCATTCCTGTTTCTGAACATTCTTAATGCTGTTCTAAAATAGTCTCAAAATTAAAAATGTAGGCAATGAATTCTCTTTGAACTGAAGGATAATTACATGAAACCACAATTGAGTGTCTTGTATAACAAATAAGAATAATGTTATGGCACATTTTTTGCTGTTTCTTTATCAGCCATATTTATCATTTATATTCCTATTTACTGTCAATAACAAATTTCAAGAGTTTTACCTGAAAAAGCTGTTCTAGAAATATGTTTGTGAACAGTGTTCATGACATCTTCACAGAATCACAGAATCACAGAATGTTAGAGATTGGAAGGGACCTCGAAAGATCATCTAGTCCAATCCCCCTGCCGGAGCAGGACACCTAGATCAGATCACACAAGAACGCATCCAGGCGGGCTTTGAATGTCTCCAGAGAAGGAGACTCCACAACCTCTCTGGGCAGCCTGTTCCAGTGCTCTGGAGTGCTCTTACGTCTATCCACTGTGGTAAATAAGAAAACTTCTGCAAAATCTAAAGCAAGCCCTATATAAATCATTCTAATGTTTCACTAATGTTTGCAAAAGGATTCCTCTCTTAATTCTGGAGAGTGCAAGGTCAGTCCTAATTCGGAAGTGACTTGACTTACTGATGAGTGCCACAAGTCCTGTAATTCTCATAATCATAAGCCACATATCTGTGTGAAAATAAATAGGTAATGATTATGCTTATCCTTAGGTCTTGGCCACTTTTTGTGTTCTTCATTGACTTCATGTAATGAGTACCCAGTTCTAAATCTAGACAAATACATGACATAAAATCTTTGAATCCCAAGAGATTGAGTGTATATGGAAATTCCAGCTGTATTTCCTTTAGGTGAACTGGATTTATTCTGAAAATATATTTTAAATTCTCATTATTCGCTGAGCTTTTTAAATAGTACAGAAATGTTACTTACTCACGGACACTGATGGACTTTTCCAGAATATTTTTTTTTTCCTTTCATGACATTTTCTTGAACAGATAACAAGAAGAAAAACTGAACCTGGAGATACTATTTTTTTTAAATAAATTCTCAGACATTAAGCTATGTACATGATTTTATTTCACATTACAATTCAGTGCAGTTTTAGGAGAGTGTTATGTGTGAACTTACTTATTGTTTATTTCAGAGTTTCTGGAGTTATATATTTTAAAGGCAGGTTTCCTGTGACTGAATTCAAAACCAAAAACAGGGGTTTAGTCAATATTTACATTGAAGAGAGTTTGCAAAAGTCAGGTGAAAAAGTTTTCTAATGATACCAACAACCTCAGAGTGGAAAAGATGAGTGCCAATAGCAAAGACATGATAAAATGGCAGGTGAAATTCCACTAAAAGGGATGTAATTTTCAGCAGAGAAGAAAAAATTAATTTTGTATTTGTAAGAAATAAGATCTTGAGATATAATAGACAGAAATATGAAAACGTAATTTCAATCCACAGTAGCCACTGAAAATATAAAGTGGAATTTTAGAAATTACTGGAAATCTAGGGGGAAAAAAGAACATAAAAAATATTATACCTTTGTATAAATCTATGATGCCGTATTTCTTGAATATTGTTTTGCTTCCCTGAGGACAACAGAACTGGGAAAGTGCAGAGAAAAAAAAAAAAAAAAAAAAGAGAGAGATAAGTCTAAAGGTATGGAATGACTTTTTACCATTGGGCATAATCTTCCCCAACTTTTTTCCCTAGACACTACTCAAAAAATAAGGGCAGTGGAAAAAACTCTGTCCTTCACAAGGGACCTCTTCAGCAGCATTCTTAGTTATTTCTCATTCTTGTATTACTTTACGTTACAATGCTAAAAGCCTGTCACTAAGTTCCCTTGCATGCTTTTACATTACCTTACATGATTTTACAATGGGAGTTGTTGTCTCTGACTCTTAGTGTTTGGTTTATTCATTATATGGCATGATTATTAGTCCTTTTCCACAGTGTTAAATCTTGATCAACTTGTGACTTATGAATTAGTAGCTTGCCTTAAATTATTACAACTGCATGGGATACACCAAAGTTCACCTGTTGTTTATTAGGATATCTAACAAGATATTGATGCCTGAAAACATACCAGAAGGGAGAAAAGGCTTCTTCTGTCATTTTTAATTTACAGATGAGGGAGCAGATGAAGTGATTAAAGATCCCAGAGGATTTAGGGTGAAAGTAAAGTACTTCACATCCAGCCCTGTATTTAAAGTTCTGTGATTTGCTCCTCTTCATCATCACATCTTCCTTTCAGAGCCATGCTGGATGATAAAATAAAGCAATGGGTAAGCACGGTGAATCAGCTGTATGTTTATCTGATTTTCCATGATAGATGCCGTTTACATGTACTGTAAAATGCATGTATCACCATCTGAGAGGATTATTTAAGAAGTGCTTTTAGTTGCTAAATGCAGTTTTCCATGAATATACATCAAATATTTCTGTCACTGATAAACAGGCTTGCTTCCTCTGCCATATTTCCTTTGCCCTTTAATATACACTGTTTCCTTTTAATGCAAAATGTCCAAAAATGGAAAAGCCAATCTTGCAAAATGCTGAGGTTCTTCAAGGGGAGTTCCAGATACTTAATATTTGCCCTCACTGAATAACTGACTAGCCATAGAAATTTTAACAAGACAAATGTTCACCTTGACAGCAGTTAATTAGAACTTCCTGTTCACAGTATTCATTTCCACTTGCTCAATAATAATGATTACAGCAACCAAACCAAATTCATGGCATTATGCTTTCAATTTCTATACTACACTCCTAACAAAATTTGAGGCTCTGCTTTTCTGCAGAGAGCTAGATAATGTTGCACCAGCTTTGACCGTATTCTGTGTACAATTTAGTGTATAAATTCAATTTAAGTTTCTTAAGTTTATGAGCTATGGGCTAACACTGTTAAGTTGACTGATGAAAATGTGACTTCAGATGATTTATGAGTTTCAAAAAGGCTTATATTAATTCAAAACTTCACTAAATTCACACATGGATGAACCTAACAACTTTAGATTTGCAGAACTCAAACAATTGCTTCACTTCAAATTCACATGCTCCTTATGTAGTAGAGGATTGTATGAGATACTTTTTTAATTCAAGGAATTATATTTTTCCTTTCTAGTTTTTCCAGTGAGTTTGAAAATACTAAACCAAAGACTATATATATATGAGGGAAACAGTCTTCAAAATTACAGTTGTCGATGGGTACATGGTATACATTTTTTCCACAGTGATTTTATTTTCATTGATATTCATTCCTTATATCAGTGTGGCCAAGGCTATGTTTACATTATGTGGTTGATAAGGTGCCAAGCAGGTCTCCACTGGCAAGCTGTAACTATGAGAAACTTTTTCAATTACCCTCCATCTGGGACTCACTGAGCACACTGCAAATTCCTGAACATGAGACGTGTTTCCTCAGCTCAGGGCTTGAAATCTGCAGCAAAGGCTGTGGTTCAAACAGAAAACAGCCTCCTGGGCAAGCCTATGTGCCCTCCAGAACTTAAGTAGATGAAGGGAAGGAAGTTACACAGAAACCTGAGCTGAGACACAAAGCTTTAAACATCTTACACAGTTTCTGAACTGTGTGATCTTGCCTCCATCCCAAGGTTGGAGGGAACCAAGCCCTTTGGTTTTATCTAAGTGATTCCTAAGGAAGGATGACTCATGCAGGCACCTACTGCTTTCAGATGATAGCCATCTCGCTCTCAGCTCCTAGTCAGTGCTTGCTGCTCAGGTACACAGCTTCATGGGCACAAACTGGGGGGTATGAGTGGTGGCTTGGGTCTTTGGTTGTGTCCTCAGTCTGTGCTCAGACCCTGACCAAATGCACAGCGCAGGGGCAGTGACTCAAGACATTCACTCTCAACTCTTTGTAATTCTTGCTACTCTATGCTGCTGACATCCTTATTTTGTTGCCTGCCCTATCCCCGTTATTTCATTTTCCAGTTAGTCCTCAGAATAATGTAAGCCTAATAATTTTGTGTAATTTTGTGTCAGTAGGACTCCAGTCCAGGTTATTCTTTTGTAAATTTAATGATTGATTAGATTTTAAAATTTAAGTGTATTAAAATAAATTAACTCGTAATCTGATGCTTAGTGTTTGAAAATGAGGAATAAGACAAGAGAACTTCAATCTTGTTTTAAATCTCTAAATTAAAAGCTACCCAACTGATATTTACAGAGGTGTCGTGGTTTAACCCCAGCTGGATTATGCACCATACATCCACTCGCTCAACCCCCACAGTGGGATGAGAAAAAGAATTGGAACAGTGAAGTGAGAAAACTCATGGGTTGAGATAAAGACAGTTTAATAAGTAAAGCAAAAGCTATGCACACAGGCAAAGCAAAACAAGGAATTCATTCAGTACTTCTCATTAACAGGCAGGTGTTCAGCCATCCCCAGGAAAGCAGGTCTCCATCATGCATAACAGTTACTTGGGAACACAAATGCCATCACTCTGAACATCCCCCTGCTTCTTTCTTCTTCCCCTAGATTTATATGTTGAGCATGTTATCATATGGTATGGAATATCCCTTTGGTCAGTTGGGGTCAGCTGTCCCAGCTGTGTCCCCTCCCAACTTTTTGAGCACCCCCAGCCTACTCGCTGGTGGGTGGGGTGAGAAGCAGAAAAGGCCTTGACTTTGTGTAAGCACTGCTCAGCAGTAACTAAAACATTCCTGTATTATCAATGTTGTTTTCAGCAAAAATCCAAAGCATAGCCTCATACTAGCTACTATGAAGAAAATTAACTCTATCCCAGACAAAACCAGCACATGAGTTTAAATGACTATCTTCTTAAACAAAAGTATTCCCATTAGTTTCTAACATCCTAATTTTTCATGGTAATATCTTAATTTCCTGGAATGTTCAACAACAAAAGATAAAAAAAATAATTTGTCCTTTTCATTACTTTCATTGCCAGGACTCTCAGTGTAAAATAGTTCTCCAGAAAGTGTGGGTAGGTGCTGACATTGAAATTGGCAACTACCACAAGCAGATATATAAAACAGAGATTTTAGAGTCGGCTCTGGCTAAAGTCAATGGCAAGCTCATATCTCAGTGTGAACAAATAGCTTTATATATTGAACATATGTGACAAAAGAGCAGTTCGGCTCTTGAGTGTGAAACACTTCAGTCAGAAAAGTGGAAGAATATAATCAAGAATCTTCAGGAGGACTTCTGTACATCATCTGGTCAGGACATTTTTCTCACCTTTCCCAAGGCTGCTTTTAAATGTAGTCCTCATATTCCTCATCCTTCCAAATGCATGTTTACAGCTGCATTAGGCTGTTTGCTTTCGGTTTACACTTTGTCCATATGTCCAGCCCTGCATAGCCACACCATCCAGATCATTCCCAATTGAAATATGTGAAAGTTATTGGATGCTTTCCTTTTGTACAGTCTTTTATGTATAAAACATGCAAAAGACAACCCCTCATAATGTTTGTAGGAATGATTGCCAAGAAGCAGTTCAGAAATATAATGAATGGTGGTATCCAAGTGTGCCAGTTGTACTGTGCCCCTTTCCACACATCCCACCTAAGAGTTACCACTTATATACTTTTTTTTTATATTAATGAGATATCTGAACCATATTCTTTATAAGTCAGACACTATTACTTTTGTTCATGTCAAGTAGAATGGTATTTAAATGGTTCCATTGATATCAGCAAGACTTTCATTGAACAAAGTAACAAACAAAGTGAAAAATCTGGCTCTTTGGGAATATTTCAGTCTAATTACTTCAATTCTCCCATTAAAAGAGAAGTTTCTTTTTCCCCACTGGAGCCCTGAATCTGCAGTAATATATAGAGGAAACTGAAGGATTAGGTTCTATATTTATTCCCTACTAGTGCTGAAAGCCATTCTGGAGTTCAGTCACTGATCATTGCCTGTGGCCAGAGGAATAGTGCCCCTGCTTTAGGGGTATATGCACATACACAGTGCCAACGTCAGCGTGCCAGTTCTAAATGAATAGGCTATACCTGTATGACTCCTTGCTACCACCAAAGTAAGGAATAAATCAATCAACAAAAGCAATGTTGTTGAACTATTGTAAAACATAAGTGCATATATAGAGAGTATTTGAGATGATGAAAGTCATCTTGCTGCAGGAGAACAATTGCCTGATGTCCTTCTGGGGATGGGGATGCATCTTTTACATGCTATTATTTTTACAAAGGAGACATACAAAGCCATATCATTAATAAAACAGCTGCCTTCTGCATTTTTGTTTCTTTCTAATGATGGTGCACCTGTTCAAAAGATTTTACAGCTCTCACAGGTTCTTATAAAACATGCAGCTATCTTTGTATGAAGTTGCCATCTCCAACAAAGTATATTTTTGCATCCTCTGTGGCATCTGAAAGTCTAAAAGGCAGATGAGTAGTACAACTACTTCAAAGACCAAAAGGGATAAAGAATGATGAGAGTTGCACTGTGTCTCTGATGTGGATATGAAATGAGCAATTTTTCCTACTCTCATGCCTAGAAGATGAGAAGCAGGATTATAATCATGGGTAGCTAGTAGTAACCACACATCTATAAGCTGTGTCAGCTAACACTCAAACTCACTAAAATCCAGATTATTTTATCCTGCAGATGAATCCTGAACCATTTTTCAACAGAACAGAAGACCCCATAATTTCAGGACTTGAGTCATTCTCATAACATCTCTCAGGCAGAAAAACACTGAAGTCTTCAAATGGACCTCATAATAGTGACTGTAAGGACTAGAAAACAAAAATAGCCAGTGCTGCCTCCATTGGAGGTTGAGATACAGGTCTTGGCAAGGTAAAAAAATGATAAGGGAAAAGCCATCACTTGGCAAGGTAAAAAAACAATAAGGGAAAAACCATCACTGTAGCTTCCTTCCTGTAACTATAATTGTTAATGCTAGAACGGGAACTCTCTGTGCTTGAATACTTAACAAGAGAACTGCATCTGGGAGAAGCCATACATGGAAACATTGGACTTACCTGATGTTGTGGGATTTATTTCTTAGAACCACAGCTGTGGCTTCAAACAAAGGACCATTGAATGCCAAGTGAGCCATATGTCTTTGCAAACTCTAATTGCAGTTGTCTGGGGATAAGTGTACTTTCCAGCAGAGAAAAGCAAAGAAGTTCTGCCATACATTTCAAGAGCAATATTGTTCATTGTTCAGCCAACTTTGTACTCTAGCCTTTGTTGTGAATAACTGGCTAACACTACATCACAAATCTTACAGGGCTTTAGCCTAGGAGGCTTTCTTCTACTTCACAACCATTTCTATTAATAATTAATTAATTTATTTATATGTAGTAGAAAAAGTGTAGTGTTTCTCATTCCCCCTTTGAAAAGGTTAATACATCATCCCAAAGCAAAGGCAACCACCTAAATCCAGGATAAAGCACGTAAATAAATTTAATCTGATTTTTAACATCAACAAGCACTTTAAGTCCCTCTGCCACCAGTAGAAGCTGTGGATGGATAATAACGCAGTGTGCACTTGGGCTGTGTAACTACAGGTACCAACACTGAAATAGTTTTGACAAAATCCTACACCTTTGTTTCTTCTGATGTAACTGACATGTAGTCTGATACGGGCAAATATACATGAACTATCTAATCGATGGTTGGCTCTGATACAGGAACGCTTAAAGCATGATAACTAGCAGTGGGTCACAGCTTAATAAGCTTCATCTGAAGTCTCACCCTCAGGTGGGATCTAAGTGCCTTTTTCAAACTTATCACTATTGCAGGCTGGAGCTAAAAGGCTGGCAAGCAGCCACGAGTGCTGGGAAGCTGGCTCTTGGCTCAGTGTAGTCTTCCACCTTGCACTGGGCACAGCTCCATCTCTAAGAGCAGAGGGCCAGATCTGAACTATGAAATTTGTCACAAATAAACCAGGATGAGCTATCAGATGAAAACTTAGCTTGTGTCTCCATTGGTAGTGAAACAGAGGAAATAAGGACCTTAGTGTGTTTGTGGATTTGTTACCTGTATGTTCTCCATCTGCACTTGCTGCCAGGTCATAGCTGAGGTCCCAAGCATCCTCCTGGTGCTTAGGAACAGCTAAGTTTGTCAGCATGGTCAGTCTGGCCTTAGCCCTCCAAGGCGGAAAGATCCAGTACAGGAGCTCATGCTCTCTTCCACAGGAGGGCTTGGGCACTCACCAAGCCCCCAGCCCAGGTACAATTTTGCTGTGTGTGCACAGTAGGTGGTGGGCCCTGAGCGCACATCTGGAACCTGTGTTTGTTCTGCAAAGTGGCTGAGACATGCCGAAGTGGCACTGTTACAGAAATCCTGGCAAATTAATCCTGTAGTCTGTTGAGGTCCTTGAAGTATGTTGACTGAGGGAAAATATTTCAATTTAATTGGAACCTGATGTTCTGCTGACCATCTTCAAACAAATTCACCAAATGGGCTGGAGAAAGATTGTCCCTTTCATCCTGGTGGATACTGTTCCAAGGGAGTGACAAGACAAGTGCCTAATGCCAGAAACCCCCCTCCATGGAGTTCGTAAAGGGCCGAAGGAATCTGATCCTCCAGTCCCACCCTGATCTCATAGATAACCTCTCCTGAGGAAATTGTTTAAACAAGTCACCTCAACATATTGGATAACAGCTACAAAAAAAAAAAAAAATAGTTTGGTCATTAGCAGATTGACAACTGTGCTTAGTAAAATGCAGGGCATGCCTTAAGATAAGGCTTGGATCTCTTGGTGATATCAGTGATGTTAATCATTAGGAAAGCTTTTCGTGCCAAAGCCCCCACTGCTGTTGCTTTTAGATTGCTAAATAATTCGATCCTCAGGGAGGAGCAAAAAATTCACAGATTTGGAGAAAAGCTTGCAAATGTTGTTTGTAAGGCAGGTAAAAAGGACTCCTGTGCTTATTTGTAGCCTCACAATCTTTTAACCAATTTAAGAATATCAGAGGGGAAGGCTGTTATTTTGAAATGACTGGAATTGGCACTGGTAAAATAGCTGCAACAATGTAAACTTAAAGGAATAATATCACATGGTAGTTACCACAGAACACACAAATCAGCGAGTTTCCGTCTAAAATTGCTGATACTACAAATATCTTTATTTGTATGGTTAATAAACAGAATAATATCATCAAGCTACACTCCTAATTAGTCAATATTATCAACAGTTCTTAACACCTTATTTTCTCTCCTTCTAGTCCTTGTTTCTGCTATTCCCCCTGAGTTAATTTTAAATTCCTGTCAGAGACTTCTGACTATGAGTCTGTGAAGTGGCTCAGGTAATGAACTCCTGATCTGACTGCTTATTCTGAGTACTAAGATACAAAGCCAGATCACTTCATTACTGCATAAAACATTGTAAACATGTGCAGTTATTTGCCATGCACTTAAGCACTGAGCTTTTTTTCTGATAAAGAATTTTTTATTAATTATGTATGACTGTACAATGAAGGCTGACAAAGCTTCTAATTTTACTTCAAGCTCCAAAGCAGCCAGTACAGAACAAATAACTAAAATAATGTTACTACTGTAACTTCTTATAACTTACAACACCGCAATCTCACCTGAAATACAAATTGTGGAGATTACTACTCTGGTTTCGTTCCCTCAGCGACTACCAGATATCCTGGCTTATAATTTGTCCTATCCTCATGCCATTGCTTGAGAAGATGAGTAATTTAATCAAATCCCTCAATTCACCTAAAGTATAAATAAACGTAAAGATGTTCTTTATATTTATTTTGCAAGAAGAATGCCATTATCTGATCCTATATTCTAGTCTCTGGAAATTCCAGTATACTGTGGATTATTATTTTTTTCAAGAAATTTAGTGGGTAACATTTTTTTTCTGATCTTAAGCAGAGAATCACTAAGATAGTATTTAACTGAAATAGTCCCTCTCAACTATGTTAAAACATACTCATGTCGCTAGTGACAGTAAAGTTTTCACCTAGGGCAAACGGAAAAAAAAAGAAAGCTGTCTCACTTTCAGAAGGCTAGGAGTTAGGACTCTGACCTCAGATCTATGTGGTTGTGGTGGGGCGACCCTGGCTGGATGCCAGGTGCCCACCAAAAATGTGGTATCACTCCCCTCCTCAGCTGGACAGGGGAGAGAAAATATAATGACAGGCTCATGGGTAAGTACAGGGAGAGATCACTCACCCCTTACTGTCACAGGCAAAACAGACTTGACTTGTGGAAATGAATTTAACTTAATACCAATCAAAAGTCAGAGTAGGATAATGAGAAACAAAACCAAATCTTAAAACATCTTCCCCTAACCCCTCCCATCTTCCCGGGCTCAGTTTCACTCCTGATTTCTCTACCTCCTCTGCCCAAGTGACACAAGGGGACGGGGAATGGAGGTTGTGGTCAGTCCATCACACATTGTTTGTACTGCTTCTTCCTCCTCAGGGGGAGGACTCCTCACACTCCAGGGTGGGGTCCCTCCCACAGGGGACAGTCCTTCATGAACTTCTCCATCATGAGTCCTTCCCACAGGCCAGAGTTCTTCACGAACTGCTCCAGCACGGGTCCCTTCTGTGGGGTGCAGTCCTTCAGGAACAGATTGCTCCAGCATGGGTCCCCCACAGGTCCTGCCAGGAGTTTGCTCCAGTACAGGCTTCCCATGGGATCACAGCTTCCTTCAGGCACATCCACCTTCTCCAGCATGGGGTTGTCCACAGGCTGCAGGTGGATCTCTGCTCTACCACTCACCTCCATGGCTGCAGGGAGACAACTGCCATCTCACCAGGAGCTGCAGGGGAACCTCTGCTCTGGTGCTTCACCAGCCTTGGTGTCTGCAGAGTTGTCTCCCTCACATATTCTCACTCTTGTCTTCTGACTGCTCTTGGTGTTGCACAGCAGTTTTTTCCCTTCTTAAATATGTTATCCCAGAAGTGCTACCACCATTGCTGATTGACTCAGCCTCAGCCAGCATCTTGTACCCGGCTGGCATTGGCTCCCTTGGACACAGGGAAAGCTCCTAGCAGCTTCTCACAGAAGCCACCCCTGTAGCTTCCCCACTACTGAAACCTTGCCATGCAAACCCAATACAATGGTCCAGGATTAATTTATTTCTGTTCTATCTAGAGCCACCTGGAATAGAAATTGCTGGACTGCAATCCATGTCATTTCGTCCCTGACCAACAAAGAAGCACGGCTCTTCTGGTAGCACGGATGTGCTGGGAAGTGGTGCCAGAACAGCAGTATGAGATCTGCCATGTGGCCTTCAGTGATCTCTGGTGCCGACTCAGCCAGTGAGGATAACATTGTTCAGGCTGTATAACAGTACACCCTGGAGGGAGCTGAAGCTGAGCTGAGCAAGAAAAAAGAAAGCATCAGCCCTGAGTTTCCTGGAGCTGGTACTCTAGGGAGGCTAATTTTGTTTTGAAGTTACCTCCAAGAACATTATAAGAGAAGTATTTGGACACAGCCCTTAAGTTTCTCTCACAAATTTGGGTCCTGTATGGATTGTTACACATTGCAAGAGCTAATTACAGCCTCTAAGGTGTCTGCAGCAGAACTTGTCAGTGCAGCAGTCTAGCATAACCTTTCTTTTCCCTGACATATTTTCTGTTTCTGTTCCCTCCCAAACGTACTGCATAGGGTCCCAACTCTACAGAAAGTGCTCAGATGCCCCATTTAATATCCTTTTACTGCCCTGGCAGTTGCCAGGATCAGATCCAATAACAGTAAATACTGTAGGTTTTGCACAATAGGTATTCCTTTTCTAAACTACATTAGCTACCAATGTTTAATTCACAATTGTTCAAATTCAGGTAATACTGAATGAGATTCTTTTTCCTTTGATCCATTTTCTCCATTCTCAGAAGACAGCTTTATTACTAGTCTGAGCAAACCAGAGAACCTTTACATCTTCATAGTCATAAAACACATTCTTTTGTCATTAATTAGGCACAACTGAGCAGGAAATAACATAGAGGCCATAAAACCCAGTGATGTATATTCAGCTCAAGGCAATAGATTTTCCCTTCAATTTTCAGAATATTTTGGTAGAACTGGCATAAGATGTACTCCTTTTTTTGCAACAAATACTTGGCTTTATACCTCTTTGCCCTACCTTTACTTCAGCTTTCTCTAGTCCATGAAGTGAGCCATCCATCTGTGAAGCTGTGACAGGGAAGACAGGCAGCTGCAGGGGTAGTAACTTCTTTTAAAGGCACTTCCAGTACATGCCAAAAGTTACAGTGACAGTGTGAAGAGTGTGCAAAATGTGTCCATGTTTCAGACCTTTCCTTTCACAAGTTTTCTCATATGCCAGGGTGGTGTCAAAGTCCATCCATGGGGAAATCAGCATGAGTTAACAAATTCAGATTCACGCTTGAATCTAACAGGACAGCTTAGCCTGCATGTGTCTTCTTGGTCGCAACACCTAGATAACATCAGGATGAGAATGTAGGGTAGGGACAAGAAGTAAAATCCTCAGCAGAGGTTATTCTACACCGTTTGGTGAGAACAGCTGCCATTGGTATACTACAAGGTCCCTCCTAAAGTGCGTGTCAAGCAAATTTCACTCATGCTTGCACTTGAACAGCTCACAGCAATGGCAGAACCACTGTATTTTTGCTATGGAAAGCCTTGGCAGGATTTCTTGAGGGCAACCAAGAACTTGCCAAGTTCAGGGGCAAAAGTACTGATGAACATGTGTGTGTGTGTGTGTGTGTGTGTGTGATGTCAGGAATTACACCAGAAGACATAAAATGTCAATTCAGTATTGCCATAACAACCATAGCATAGCAAAAGTGTGTGATTTTCTGCAGAACCAGAACAAACACAAGTACAGAATCACCTTGCCTGCCATGTAATAGAAGTCTATGACTAAAGTCAGGATAAGTGAAAAGTCCTGAGAAGTTAATAGGGGAGAATTCATATCACATTCAACCCTTGTCATGTGCACGCACACAAAAAAGTCAATGATTGCACCTGTGCTTAGACACACTCCACAGATGCAGAGCTACCATTATCTTCTCTAAAGAAAAAAAACCATTTTTATAACTTTTTTTTAGCCCAAACACTTCCCCTGTAGGGAAGATTGTACAATGAAAGATCTTTAAAGAATATGATACAAGCCTAGATCATAGTCATTCTTTAAATGATGAGCTTTAAAGAACGAGACGATAGGATACAGGGCAGCTGCTATACTGAGCCTCATTGGCCAGCCCTTACTGCTTACTGAGAGCAAGCTTCTGTCAAGACAATGGCAATGGCAGGTATATTCATAGTGTGTCTGTGAATATGGTAGGGATATATTTTGACAGACTCCTTGGAAAAGTCACTTTTGTTCTATGTCCTTTTGTCCAACAAATCACTTCCAGACCTTGATTTTTTTTCCAGCAGGTTTGGAGAGAATAGAATTGAGTACAGTGTGATTAGGGGAAATTTTTAGTAGTTTGGAATGGACAAATATGCAACAACGAGTCCGTTGACAGATAAAACGTAAATAGAAAAAAAATGCTGAACATAGAAATCAGCATTTCACACTAATACGTAATGGATCATTTCACATAGATTGTTAGCACCAGTGATTTTTTGACTATCGATGGCTGATGGTATGCATTTTGTCCCTAATGCCACAGAACATTGGTGCTGATCAGACTGAACAAATGAAAACAGTGTGCATGCATGAAAGGGAATCTTGTTTTCTGGCCATTTTTATCATATTAATTTCAAAAGGAAAACAGAAATAGATTAATATGTTTCTACTTATTTGAAATATTTCCAAGTAATTTTTCAAAAATATTTTCTAAATAGTAATATTTCAAAGTAATTTTTTCTGTGCTCATACCGTCCTGGTTGAAAACAGTAATCAATTTTAGGATTTGAAATAGCACTGCAAAATTATGTATCACTAATAATTCCTGTAATTCTACTGGTACACATTTCCTCTAGCAGTTGGGATAATGCCAGAACAGAAGATAGAATGTGAGAATGTTTGCATGTTTTGTTTATAAAATAATTAGTTTGTCATTGGGTTTGATGGTACAGGAAGTATGGTGCTAACAAAAGTGTAACAAAGCAATGGTACTTGTGCATTCTCTGTTGATGCTGTTTTTACTGTAATGGACTATACATTGATCTCCTGAAATTGGGGGCTCTGCCATTGTCCAAAGCATCTACAGTTGTCCCATGAATATTTTAAACAATTCACCTCTTCTTCCTAAATAGGGATTACCACCTGACTGAGCATTGTGGGTGTGGTTTCATCGTAAAATGTAACAAAAATAAAGATTGCAGAGTTGCAATAAGAGATTCAGAAACATTGTGCTAATTAATGAGTGACATTTCACAACTATAATTGGTCAGCATATATTTCCAGCTCTCACTGAGGTGAGGAAATTAATTAATTTTGTACAGCTAAATATATTGCAGGTTACGTCAAGCATTCAAAGCTTAAAAAAGACAAGAAGGGAGGACAAAGGGAAAGGAGACAACTTTAAAAAGCCCCTAAACTTCAGTTCAGGAAGTAGCAAATCTCCCTGTGCTAATGGTAATCTAAAAATATTTAGCTAAAATAATAAAAATGTCTTGCTTGTTGCCATAACTTATTTTCATGCCCTACATTAACAGTTTTGAATGTTTCCCTTCAGTATAGATACATGTTTTATCAAGAATATACCAACGTTTGCCAGACAAAGCCATTAAAAGAAACTGTAACAATAGACAACAAATTGTATCAACAATTAAGCTTACTAAAAACAATGTAAGGGAGAGTAGAAGAAATTTAAATGTGAACCAAGTGAACATACACACCTAGAAATAAAAATAAGGATTCAAGACAGTTATCCAATCCAGCATATTCAGTAGCTTTTTTAATTTTTTTTTATTTATTATGAAAAACCTTAAAAAAATAGAAGTCTTTAGCACCAGGAAGTTTTCTTGTAAAATCAAGTTACTCAAGTAAGTTTGGTGTTGCCAAGAAAGATTAAAAAGTATGCATTTTGTTTCTAATTAGCTGCAAACCATGGACAGTTAAAAAAAAAAAAAAAAGTCACTTTACTTCAAAATAATTATATAAAATAAATTCAATTAATGCAGAGTACAGAAAAGGTTAAATAAACTCTGTGGTTTCCTTCAATATATAGAACTGATTGAGAAGAATTTTTAAAGCACAGCTGCCTGTATTTCTTTTAATTTTTCCACTGTTAACACTCAATCTACACTCAGTTTGGAATGATAAATGAGCATTTTCACCCTCATATGGTGTTATGCCTCCTCTCATTTTTGTGATTTGACGAATGTCAAGTGATAGTATGGGGTAACAGAGGGCACCTAAACAACCCTGGTCAGAGTATTAAGGATCCAGCATGTGAGAATCATGCTCAATGAGTAAAAATGGTATTCTGCTGTAAATAATATACAGATATGTGAATGCAAACAGGAGTAAGACCTGTGAAATAACCTTTGTGAAAAAAAAATGGAAAAGTTTAATCTACACTTGAACTGTGTGTGGTCTAAGAAAGGGATAGAAAATCATAAAATTCAACATAAGGAGAACAACAAAAGGGATTTTTTTTAAATTAAGAAAGCTTGCCATAAGAACAAAAAGATCTTTCTTTTTAGGAAGGGTTTTATAAAGACAATATTGACCAGTTTCATTTAAGTCTTTCAGAGATAAGACAACTGATCATCTTACTTGCACAAAATAGTTGTTTCGCTGGATTTAAAAGAATGATTTTCAAAAGGATTGATACCTGAGTCCCACATCAGGCTCTGTAGGGATATTATGGAGTGTCATTTGTTGGAAGCTTCAAGAACAGGTATCATAAACATCTGTTGGAGGTGTGCAAAGAATATTTGTCCTTTCCAAGAGATAAAATGTGCATGTATACATATATAAAAAAGCAATTCTCCAGATTAAGCATGCTATAATATCTTATAAACCCAAGACATTAGGACCTAAAACTGTCATCTTCTTTTCTCTTCTTTTCTCCTTTATTAATCTCAAAATATAACTCAGCTTCCTGCACAAAATTACATGCTATAGATTCAAGTAATGATTTCTGTCTAGTTAAAGAGAACAATAACATATATTTCATTCTTGTCAGGCATAGATTCAAAACAAAGCAGATATTTTTAAATCTGAATTCAGACTTATTTTATGACTGATCAAATCTGATATTTCTCTTCAACAGGACAGATTAATTCAGAACTTATTTTAAATTAATTGTGTTCATTTGTTCCTTAGAATTTTGTACTATCATTTAAAACATACTCTGCAAGGATAGCTTATTTTGCAATTATTTAGCCCCTGAACAAAACAAACATTAAAAAGTAGGAATATGACTTGTATCATATTAACCAGCTTTGGTGATGACTGTGTCAATAAGGTTAAGAATTATATTCTATTCTCAGCATTAGAGAGTAGCAGAGGAGTCCTGTAGAGATTTGCATTAGGACCTGTGTTGTGATTGACAAATCACATTTTTGAAAAAGGGATTGACTAGAGAGGCCACAAAATTTGTAGGTAACACAAAAATATTTATGGTAGTGAAAAAAAGAAACTTTTGTGAAGTATTGTAGGACGTTCTCACTACACCGTATAAATAGTGGGGGTGGGGGGGAAGCAAAATGGCAGCCTTGAAATTGTTAAATGTAAATACCTAGGGTAAAAGAACTATATGTACATCATGATGTATTATAAATTGACCATTACTATGCAGGTAACAGAATATGGAGTCTTTACAGGAGGATTAAACATATCAGGTCAATTCTCAGTAGAATCCACCAAGGAAATAAAATGTAAAATGTATTACAGAAAGAACTGAGAATAATTCCTTCCACTGTTAGGTCATAGATGAAACATTGTTTACCTATAGGATCAGTGCTTCCAGCTTTTCTTATTTCATCTGCAAAATAGAATTTAAAATTCTATGGATGGAGAAAGGTTACAAGGTTGACCAGAGGTATGCAGCAGCTTATGCATCAGGAAAAACTGAATTAGGGCTCTTCAGCTTGGAAAAGAGAAGATATTAAAAAGATGGCTAGCACAGCAATTTTCTGACTTCTTTGAGTTTTTCATGATGGAAGAACTAAGGACACCCAGTGAAATTATCATACAGAGTGTAATTAAATTAAGTAAGTCATTGTCACAAGGTGTTGCAGAGGCCACATTATAAACGGGATCAGAAAGTAAATTTTAAAACAAATTCACAAAAGAAAGTTCTACTAGAAACTATCAAGTATGTTAATGAAAATGCAGTCTCTTGCTCTGTAAGTCCCTAAACGACAGATTGCTGAAAGCTGGAATAGCATGTGAGGGAAAGTGTCCCTGTACAATTGTCCTCTTCTTGTCCTTTTTTTGCTAAGCATTTGCAAATTGTTACTGTCAGAGACAGAACACTTATCTAAATAGATCTTTGATTTAATCAAAGAATCTGTTTTGAAATTCTTATCTTAACAGTGATGTAGTGAAGATGCAATAGGTCATAATCTAAAAAGTATACTTAAAAACCACTGAAAAATTACCTAATTGATTAGTAGTTTAAATATATTAGTAAGCAATAACAATGCATTTTTAATATTCAAGTTCATTACCTTTGTATTAAATACATGTTCGGTATGTTACCTATTTGAAACTATGTCATTCAGAGACTGCAGAAAGCCTGAGCCCAAAGGTCTTGAAAGGTCCACAGAAGTTTTATTGTCCCTATAAGCTTTTGTTCCTCCTGCCTGTGTAAATGATAACATCTGTCAGTTGCTTCCTCTCTCACCTTCAGAGAATTTTTCTTGTGAAAGCAGTGGTTTAGGAAACATATAATGCCTGTTGCCCCTTCAAATGCAAATACAGGTCTGTCCACAAAATGAATATGACAAAAGTATATGCCAGGTTTAAATATAAAGTAAAAATATAAGATGATATTTTATCAGAAACCAGAAAGAATCTGGGAGTTATTTGTAAGATTCACGTTTTACAGAGGTCAAATATTATGAAAGACTTCAGTTCCTTTATCTCACCTGTTAGAAAATCCTTAGGAGGTGTTTATTTATCTACCAAAGGCAGCCTAACAAATTTCTATCTTCATCAGGAAAAAGACATGTTTCTTTTATATCAAAGAAAAAAATGTTCAGTATCTCAGCTATTTCACATTGAAGTCACTCCTTACTGAAGTTTATTTCACAGTTTCTGAAGGACTCCTATCAGTGGGCAATTTTCTCACTAGGCAGTGCCATCTGCTTTGATTTCTCCAGTACAATTTCATGTCCAAGCAATCAACACCCAGGGAAGTGCCTGCAGGAGTAGGTTTCCTCCTTCCAGAAGGCTCCACACTGGTGCCAGCAGAAGACAAGACATTTTCCAGCAGCTGTAGAGTCCTTCCTTATGAGAGGCCAGTAAAAGCACAAGAAAAACTTTCTGCCTTGTTGGCAAGCCCTTTTATCTTAAGAATTTGGGATATCATCCCTTGACCCTTCTGTAGACTCCATTTAGAGTCGGCATTTCTGAGGGTGACCAGGTGAACACATGGCTGCTGCACAGCACACATCCAGATGTCCATGACTAGTAGTCAGCCAGCCTGGGCGACAGCAAGGGTGGCACTCATATGTAAAGGTGATATTGCTGCAAAGTTTTGGCACATCCTGGAACTGGGGGCAACTGGACCCCAAAGAAATGCTTCCTGGAGCACAGTTGCAGAAGGGGAAAATAGAGCTGCAGCAAAGAGAACCAAAGAGAACTCCTGTGGTTTCTCCCCACACTATGCTAGACCATGAGAAGACAGAGGGTGACAGTCCTACTTTCTCCTGATTATGAGCCTTTTAAAACATCATATCTGATCTTAGAAAGGCATTTAGAAATCAGATGTGTTTCAACTGTAAACCATTACAGGAGGCAGATTTATTGTGTCCCTGAATGCTGACACTGAGAAAGAAATTACATTATACCACCCCTTTCTTATCCCGCTCTCCTGGTGCCATTTCCCCTGGCAGTCTTGCAATATGTATGTTTCTAAACAACAACACATGCACCACTATAGCTTGGTGTGGGAAGTGGGAACAAAAAAATATCAGCATAGTTCACGTGAAGGCTAATTTCGTTAAATCTGAGTTCACTAATTCTGGGTGTACTGGAAATGGAAGTAAAAAGAAAATAAATTTTGCTAGACAGCTGACCATCCTTCCATCAAAGAAAATAACTGTTCTTCCAGTAGAAAAATGAGAAAATGATTAAAACTTGACAAAAAAAAAAAATTAGAAACTGCTGACATAATAAGCTGCAAATTATATAAAAAAGATCCTTTGTACTTCTCCAGGGTATTAGAGTTCCTCATCCATTTTTCTAGACTACATTTGTTAACTCCGAAATAGCTCAAAAGACTAGAAGGATTTTAAAAGCATTGACAACTCTGCAAGGAAAAAAAGTGAAACAACATTTTTATCTCTTTCCCACCTGCTTTCAGCAGGTGTATGCACTCAGACTATATAGCTTTTATGCATTGTGAAGCCTGTATAATTTAGAACTTAATGCTCTACACATTACAAATTAGTTTGTTTCTTTCCCCTCCCAAGCACACACAAGCACACAAATGGAGTTTTACTGCCTTTTTCAAATCACTGTATACTCTAATTTATTAAGAGTTGTCTTTTAGTGGTTAAAAATAATTTTAATTAAGGTTTCAGTCAGAAAGTTTCCTCAGGATTTTGTTGGGAAGAACTAAACACGAAAGTAACTCATTGTGGATATTGCATATTTTGTTGCAGTGCTTGTATTTTTGGACATAAACTGCCTGCCTGGAAATACGTTCACACCTTAGAAAATTAATGTCAAAAACAGATGCATTTAATCATTAAACTCTACTTTATTCAATTAATTAAAATTACCTCCTCATAAATAAGGAGCCACCAAGGAATTAGGAGGGTTTTTTCTGCTTTTCCAACTTCTTTGTCCAGCTACCATTTCCTATATACAAGGGGAATTCTCAGCTAATTATACCAGCTGAGTACTGTGCTGTCTTCCTCGATCCTATTCTGATATAAGGGAATTTTTTAGAAAACAGAGCAGAAAACAGACACAGTCAAGAATTCCTGGCTAATCTAAGATTTATGCACTTTAAGTGGACAAGTCCCACAGCTTTTTCATACCATTTTGAGACAGATTGGTGTGTACTTTCCTGTAAAAGAAGAAAGCTGTAATCAGTTTCTAATTGTTCTATCATTTGTTCTTTGGAACCAACCAGTTTCTGAAAATAATCTGGACCAGTAATTACATAAGTGACTTTGATATACCACAGTGCAAAATACCGCATTTTCCATTTTATTTCAATTAAAAAGGATTTACAACAAAAAGGACATACCTAAAAAATTGAAACTGCTCAATGGTTACTCATATCCTCACCTCTCAATAAATAATAATCAGTTACAATCAGTAGTTACATTGATTATTCATTAACTGTTTCTGTTATGAAATAAACAGTAGATCAACAGTAAGTTTCCTGTAAGAGCATGAGACCTTAATTAAGACATACAAATGTTTGGGTTTTTTTTTTTTTTTAATTTGGTAGCATTTTAAAAGGAATGGTTTTGCTGAGAAGACAAATATCTAAGTCTTTTTGTCAATAAATGTAGTTGAGAGAGAAAAGTACTTAAAAATGTCACATTTTATTTCCAATGTCTGCTTAACTTTCAGAATAAAACTGAAAAAAAAGGAAAAGATAGAGAAATTTAAGGTGGAAAGAATCTCTGTAGGTCCAACTCCCTGCTCAAAGTATCCTCAAAGTTGGTTCCAAGTTCAAAGTTTTATCACACACCTCAGGGTCATTACCAGTCAAATTCTGAATGTCTCTGAGGACGGACACTCTAAAACCTCTTTGAGCAGAATTAATGGGAACTTAGAATCAGTCAATACAAATACAAATAAATCAGTCAATGTAAATAAAGTGAAAAAGTAAAGTAAAAACAAACAAAGTAAAACTGCTCTGGTGAAGAAAATTGTCTCAGCTTTCAGACCAGACTAGGTCAACATAGCTTTTGAAGGTACAGATCAGAGTCAGACTCTAAAAGAACGTTTCATCTGAATTGATTCTTGGTTAGTTATTCACTGGTTTTTAGATTTGGACAGGAGATTACTCAGCAACAATTTTATGAAGCCTTCTATATATAGAAGCACAGAATCACAGAAGGGTTGAGGTTGGAAGAGACCTCTGGAGGTTATCTGGTCCAACTCCCTGCTCAAGCAGAGACTTCTGCTATCATGGCTAGCTGACAGAAAGGAATGAGCTTTATACCTACTCTGCAGTGACTTCTGTTTGAGAGAAAATAAATTTGTAATGTTAATGGGAATCTTATCTCTTGATGCATCCTCCTAAAAATCACTGGAATACTTCCACTGTATTCCAAGAGAATTGGCTTAGATTCCAGGCAAGATTTTTTAAAAACAGGAACCTGAACTTAGATTCCTACACACTTTTGATCAGAATAGTGTAGCAGACTGAAGCAGATGGATATATGTGGTCATAAACATGTTTTTTTAGTATGGAAACAGAAAATGTCCTAATAACCCTTGCAAGAAGTTACATACCACCTTGCAAAAGAAATATGGTGGACAGGAAACCTAACTGGTTTTCAGATGGAGTTTCATTAGTTTATCAATGTCATTATATTGTCCATGCATTCCAGTTGCATACCCCTGCTAAGTTATGAAGGAATTCTTTCAAGTTCAAAAAATGTGGAAAAAACATTACTGAAATAATGAAAAACATCACTTTGGCACTGTTTGAGAGAAAAACTCCTGTCGTTTAGTTTTAATCTGAATTAATTTATTTCAGGAAAGTGTTTGATAATATAAACTGAAAGATTATATCAAAATGAGGTGTTGCATAATTATGAAAGTGAGCAAAAACATTCTAATAATCTTGACCTGGATCTGATTCAAGTATCATTTGTGAAAGTTATTTTATTTGTGCCTTTTGTCCCAACTGAAAGACTATTTTGTAATTTTGCAAAAACATTTCCAAGCACTTCTGCTTCTGGACACATGGCCAGAACTTCCCCAGAGTTTAGCACATAAGTGCTGCAGGTTCTCTGCTGGCAGATTAGCAAGAGCAGAGCACGAGTGGCCTGCAAGGTCAGAACTAGAGGGACAGTTGCTGGGAGTAAGCTTAGTGAACTGCATCAGGAATGAGGAAAGTAGCATAGAGCAATCAATGGCACACAGAAGTAAACACAGACATTTTTAATGGGAAGTGTTACGCACTTTTTGCAATATCTGCTTTCAGAGATGGACTTTGTTGTGCAATATCTTGTGTAAACAATCCTACTATTAATTCACAGTAAACAATATTATTGAAGAGATTTCTTAGTACTCTTTAATACTTTCCATTAGAGTATTTCTTAAGAGAATGTATTGGGCCTGCATGGTAAGGTTTTGGTAGAGGGGGGACTACAGCGGTGACTTCTGTGAGAAGCAGCGAGAAGCTTCCCTTGTGCCTGATGGAGTCAATGCCAGCTGGCTCCAAGACAGACCTGCCATTAGTTGAGGCCAAGCCCACCAGTGGTGGTGGTAGGGCCTCTGTGATAACATAATTAAGAAGTGGAAAAAAATGCTGCGCAACAGCGTCTGGAAGGGAGGAGTGAGAATACGTGGGAGAAACAACTCTGAAGACACCAAGGTCGGTGAAGAAGGATGGGGAGAAGGTGTTCCAGGCACTGGAGACAATTTTCTATGTTTTTTATTGAAAGAAGTCATCTGAAGTCACTGTACCATTTCTTTTTTTCCTGAACCATCTTCCATGAGTTGATTTGATGAGATTAAAAATATTTAACTACTCTAACTATATAATTCCAATACAATAAACCAGTATTTTTAGAGCAAATTAATGTAGTATATAATTTTACTACCAGAAGAACATTTTAAACTGCTAAGTAATGGCTGAGAGGGAAATAAAAAGACAATAAAAGAAATTAAATAACCTACTCTCAATTAAAATTATGTTAAATAATCCATTTTAAAAAATTGCACAAAAATTTGTTGTTCCCTCAGTTTTCAAAGAAAGTTCCATGAGGTGTCTCTAAGCAGGGGTACTCTGGGAATGTTTCCTTCCTTCTTTTTCTGGAGGTTCATTTTGTGATATGATCCTGCTGAGCATCATTTATCTCCCAGTTAACAGTGGGACTCCTCCTGGACTCACAGGAAAGAGGAGAGTAGAGGTGTATTCCCATGGGTCTTTGAAGTGGATGATAAGGGGGCCAGAGCTGGGTGGACATCAGCCTCACAGCAAAGAAACAAATACTGACATTGAGGTTTGTGATGACAGGAACAAAGTGAGCGCATTCAAGAAACTATCAGACTAGAGAAAAGCAAGAGCTCCATCCTTCCTGTCTTTAAACAAGTGACTCAATCTTTTCTGTCTCCCTGCTCATATTCCACCTTGCTGAAATGCTCAACCAAATGCTTAGATTTAATTTTTTCACAACCATGACTTGGGCTGACTTGAGTTCTTTTCCTTTTATTAAGCACTCTTTTTCATGTGCAGCAGCAACAATAATTTGATGTTAACTTTTTAGGGTTCTTATGTTAAAATTCAAAATATGTTATATCTGGCCACACACAGAAAAAGGTATTAATATGCCAATGTTTTATGTTAAATTACTGTGATAATGATACAATAGCTTCTTAGGAACAGAAGTGGTACATTTACATGGGGTTGTTTTGGCTTTTTTTTTTTCAAGTTCCATTTTTCTAATTCTCGTTTTAGTTACTGACTGTACATACCGAAGGAAAACTGCAGAAACCTGCAAGTGCTGTAAATTCTGAGCAGTTGAAACTTCCTTCACCATGTGGTATTGACCTCCCTGTCATTCACCTTTTCACCTGGTACCATGCCAGCACCTGGAAAGGTGTCTCCGGGAGACACCTCAAGTCTAAAGCAATCCTTGCCCCCCCAATGAAATTTAGAACCTAACTTCTTCATTTTTAGATGATGTAAAAGTGGGAGAGCAGGGACAAGAATCTGACCAGAAACAGCTGAATTTTCTGTTTTTTTCTCTGCAGAGGTAGGTAATGACAAAAGGAAATGCATTGTGTAGTAAGTACATCATCTCTTTTTCCAGATACTTTAAAGTGACAATATATAACGTGACTTGTTTTACTTGTTTAGTTAAAACTGGCACAGAGTAAAATTAGAGTAGCAGAATATTCAGCATTAGAGTAGTATATTAGCACAGGAAAGTGGCTGGGTGTGTACAAGTGTATGCATGGGTGCGTGCGGAAGTTTGAATATTGTTCTGCTGAAATGAACTTTGATGGAAATGGCTTATTTGTGTTCTTGGAAAATTATTTGATCCAGAAGCCAAAAAGATAGACAAACTCTCACAAATATCAGTGCAAACATTGTCTATTTAAGAAAAACTAGAAAGAAGGTTATCACCAAACATAACCACAGAGCGTTAAGGAGGCAGCCTGAGTGTACTGTGCTCAGTAAAGTACCCACGTAACTAGAGATAACCAAATTAACTTTTTGCTGGACCCATCAGCTGAGACCGCTCCTTGGAGCATTTCTCCAAGCTGCAGTGGTACTTTCTACTAGTGCTGTATTCTGGTGTTAAAGCCCAAACACCACAGCATCGCTTTGGAGATCTGAAGCATTTCAATTTTTTATTATGCAATCCTAGATGTTGGTTTAAAAAAGCAAATCCCCCTCTCCTGGAAGAAAATCAGTTCCTTTGTACTTTTTAATTTATTTTCTGCTCAGAGGTACCTTAGCTTGAAACAGTTGTCTTTTCCATGGGAAACATGGTAGGTGCCCCATGGCAAGTTTCCTGCTGTCATCACTTTCTCCCTTCCAGTTTCTGTTGTTCCGTTTTGACCTGGTTGGTTTCTAAACACATGAAAACAGGTAGTACTGTAACAGCATGTGTGACTGAATAGCAAAGGAGAGGGAAGACCATATTTCCACAAGGAATATCAGTTTTGTCAAGTTTGTAAATTTGCCCAAAAATATAGTCTCTAAAAATGCTTGTAAAATCAGGTTCCATTCAATAAACTAAGAAATGCAGAAACAAATTGCAGAAACAAATAAATAAATAAATAGAAGATAAAGTGAAAGCATACTACTTGTACTGTTTTTTTCAGAATATTTTGACTTTTTATTTCCTAACTGGTTGTTTCATTTCATAATCAAGCATTGCCTTTCTTTTTCAAAACTGAGGCTTTTAAGAGTAAAAAAAACTATAGTCAAACACTGTAAGGAAATATTTGTTTCTAGTGGAACTAAAAATTTCAGGCTGACCCCCATAAAGTACAATAACATTTCAGACTGGTTCAGATCAAATACTTTATTTTATTTTATTGGTTGAGTTGCTAAATCCAAATCCTATAATTTAACATGTGTAAGTAAAGCTCCTGCCTCTTGCTCTCTGCTTGAGGTATGTTAATCAATAAAAGCATTCCTTATCTGTCTTGTTGTTTCTAAGGTAACAGGACCGAGATCAATTAAGTAAATAGTTTCCCATAAAATAAATGTCGTAATCTTTAATTCATAAATTTTCTTCTAGACATTTTAGCAATTCTGCAAACTATGAGTGACTTTTACAGAAAAAAAAATTGAGTTTTGATTATAAAATTGATTATTTTTTTCATCTGCTATTTCTTTTTTGATAGATTTTTAATGAAAATAGCAATCAATAGCAACATTTTCAAAAGAAAATAGAACAAGTATCTTATGACTGTTGGAAACTGTTGCAAATGGTTTTCCAACATGTGATGCACATTTCAAAAAAAGATAAATAATTGTCTAGGCTATAGTCAAATTTCAGTGGTAAAATAGTTACAATTTATTTCACCATAGCAATGAGCTAATAGTCTGTATTTTGGCCTTTTCTACTTCAAGCATATAGCAACAGGACAAGGGGTAATGGATTTAAACTGGAAGAGGGCAGATTTAGACTAGATATTAGAAAGAAATTCTTTACTGAGAGGGTGGTGAGGCACTGGCACAGGTTGCCCAGGGAAGCTGTGGGTGCCCCATCCCTGGAGGTGTTCAAGGCCAGGCTGGATGAGGCTTTGAGCAACCTGGTCTAGCAAGGAGTGTCCCTGCCCATGGCAGGGTGTTGGAACTAGGTGATCTTGAAGGTCCCTTCCAACTCAAACCATTCTATGTTTCTATGGTTCTATAAACCTGTTTAAAGAAATCACCCTTGGACTGAAAAATCAGAAGGCTTTAAAGTGAAAAAGTAATCATTCTTGTTTCCTGATTTGTTACTAGAGGCAGTGCTGAAGAAAGTGAGGGAAGACAGAGGTAAAAGTTAGATCAGGGTTCTTCCTGCCAGCCCTGCACAATTTCAACCAAAAGTTAGGCAGCGGTCATATTACTTCTTTATGGAGTGTGTAAATGCAGAGAGGCATGATGAAGGAACACCAAATTATTTTTGGCCAGAGATGATACGGGGGCAAAAATAGTCATGCCTCTTTCTGTAGCTGGCAAGGGAAAGACAACTGTAGAAACTGTAAAGCAAGGGCAAGAGTTGCATGTGTTGACCTGACTTCTAACCTGTCTGCTGAAGTGCTCTTTTCAAGACGGGCTTTCAGGCTCAAAGCACTTTCTGCAACAAGTTTTTATTGAGCTTTCAGGCCAACACATCCAAAAAACACTCATATTCCACAATCATAACACCATGAAAGGAAAAGGTTCAGAGGAACTTTTCCCTTAATGCAAGGGGGAAAGCTGAGACAGAAATAAAAAGAGCATTTTTTCCTGTTGATTCATACTGTGACCTTCATGAGATCATTTAAGCTCTGGTCTTCGTCTATAAAACAGGGATAACTTTCACAAGTAACCCAAAATGTCCTGTTAATTCACTTGCCATGAGTTACTAAAAACCTGTGGCAATGAAAGGGATAGATTTAACAGGCATGAAGGAACAGAGAAAGAAGTCATTAAGACATCTCTCTGACTTTCCCCTAATGCTGCCTGACTTGGCACACCCTGCCAACAGCCTGTTTGCACAGCTGGACAGCCTTCATAACGCACCCCTGAATGAGCAGCACTGAACTGCATACCTATCTACAAAAGCATATGTAGCTATCTAGTGATGTTGAGAGATGACATTGGATGTTACATTCACACTAATTCTATTATACCAGTATAGAGTAGTTTCAAAGCACAATGAGTGCAATTAAAACAGAAGTGGGAAAAAAAATCTATACAATGCATACATATAGGGAGTTAAAGTTATCTGCATTTTACAGTGAAAAGGTATTATAGCAAAGGGCAGCTCGCTTCTTGTTTACTTTAAACCTCTGAGCAAAACATGAGTCTATTACTCAAATGAACTAGCTTGGCAGCAAAAGTGTGTTGTCAAGACCTTTTACAGTCTTATTTGGGAGCCAGCACCTGTATTCCTCAGTAAGAGGAATCTTCATTTTTTTATCCACAGTCAGAGAAATACAAAAAATGTGAACGATGTTTGTACCCCTGACAGTCCACAATCGATCTGAAAAGTAGCATCCACTTTCTTGGGAGCATCTGTCTATAGTCCATCATATTAATTTGTGTCAGCTTCACTTGGCACATGGAATATTTTTTGCCTTGGAGCTGTTAGATCTATTTAAATTAAATTGTCAGGAAGAAATTGGTAAAGGAAGGCTACAGCAGATAATTTCTTTACCTTCTTTGATGCTTTTAAAGCAAACTAGACTGTCCTCAAAAGCAGACAGCCCACAGAGAACTGTCTTCTTGTGGAATTAGAGCCAGCTAAGTGATGCTCCATATGCACTCTCCCTTAGCCAAGTGGGATCTGACCCTGTGCTCAAGCCCACAATTGTTGCTCATCAACACTCCTTACCCACCAGTTTATAAGTGAATGGAGGCACAGAACAGACTCCAGAGCATCTTCTGGAGAAAAAGGTCACACTCTAACATGATATTTTGACATAATCCCAAATTCACCTTCATACAGTCCAGACAGACCTAGAACAGTCCAAGACAAGCTGAAAGCTGAACCCTCTGATTCACCAATACACGTTTCTGTTTCTTTTCCTCTAAACTTCAAATACAGCTTAGCCAAAAACAGTGAGACTCGAAGCATTCATCCCACATTTTGCCATACTGCCTCTTCCCATTCTCCAAAAACTCATCTTTTCCTACATTTCAGTATCACCATAGATATAGTCGGAAGGTCTCAAAGGTTGTAGTATCCTTAGCAAAAATGAAAGTGAAAACCAAACCAGGACCAGGTTCAGCATAAATCTGAAGCAAAGACTAAACTTCTGCCGGTCGAGCGGAGTGCACAAATTCTCCAGGGTTTCTTTTGCTTGTCATTCAGACTTTTCAGTGAGGCTTTATAGCTTCTCCTCATAATAACCAGAAAGACAGTTCATGCTCCAAACTTGGCAGTTCAGAAAGCTTTGCAGTCATGCTATCATTTGGACTACTGTGCTCCAGCTTCTCTTCCAGCAGGCCACAGATAATGATCTCTGTATATTTGTTCCTGCCTGGGTATCACCCTCCATTCCCATTTCCCACTTATTAAAAATCCCTGAAGGAGACAGTGTGGAGGCCCAGTGTGACAAACCACAGTATACTATGTCAATAAATAAAAGTGTGCCAAGAGCAGATTGAAAAGCTGGAATCTAAGTCACAGCTCAACCCTTTCCTAGATGTGTGTACTCAAACAGCATTCAAATAGTGAGACTAACACAGTAAACATATCTATTCTTAGGTGACTCACAATTGGAGCATCATTCGTCAGCTGGAAAAGTCATTTATTGATCTGTTTCCTATGACAGCTTTTTCATCATTATTATATCCTGTGCTGTCACACTACAAATCAAGAACTACCTAATTTGACTGAGACTAGAGGTGATTCCAGAGTCAGATTTGTTTAAAATTATTTTAGATGCAGAATTAATGAGAGTCTTTCCTTTCCGAACCATGGAGGTTCTGGTTCATTTGGCCACACTTGTATTTTGATGCAGCATGTCATTGGTCCCATACACAGCAAGGCACTATGAGACTCCAGATTGTGGCTACGTTAAGCAGGAACAAAAAGTAAAAATATGCTGAGTTTCAAGGCAGTTTCCAGCTTTCTATTTAATCTTGGCATTTTACACACTTTACTGCTTTCAGCATGGAAGCACAGTTTCCTTACACTACCTGACTTACTGGTCAGGGTTAAGGAATCTTATTATGTGAATTCTGTAAAGGTAAAATTTCAAAAGTCACTGAGTTTCTTGGTATAAGTGTTCTGGGCTCTGTGTGCCAGGGGGATGGCATTCACTCTGCTCCAGATTTTCCATTCCCACTGATCCCAGAGTCATTGCAACCCCCAGCTAATCATACAGCATCGTACTCAGAGAAAACCCATCCAGTCTCTGAATCCACAACACCAGCTCTGACTAAACCTGAATGCTTGCTCCTTCATAACGTTTAATCTGCTCAAGGTTCTTCCCCAGGCCATTTTCTTCTCCTGCTCAGGGCTCTGCAACTTCTGTCTCACTCATGTTTTTAACATGAGTCTCATGCTCTACTTCCCCACCGAGCTTAGCGCTGACCATAACCACTCCAGTTCCCTGCCCCTTGCAGTTGCTGCACTGTCTCCTCATCACCATCTAGGCATAGATTTAGCTTTTAACCCCTCAGTCTATCATACCATAGCTTTTCTTTTCTACTGGGTATCCAGTGAGACAAGATAGATGCTTCCCTGTGCAGAGCCTTTTCATCATTATTTGTAATAAAAACTTGTCCAAAACTAGAATATCAATAACAATTGTTATGAATTTTTAAGTTATCCATGATAGAGGAAAAAAAAAAAAGAGGAAAAAAATGAGAAAAAACTACAAGTTAGGTAGTTCTAAAAAAAATGCATCTCTGTAATTCCATGTCAGACAATGACACACAGCATAAACCATTGACTGCAACAGCTACATACCTTCTATTTACAAGGTTTCTTAAATTTTTCTGATTGCTTGTGTCTCTTGTTTTTATATAGTGTTTGGAAGGTAAGATGGATGTCTTTGATAATAAAAATGATGAAAACAGATTAAGCTGGGGAATGGCAGGGGAAATCTCTCTTCTCTTATATTTAACAGTTACAGGTACGTCACCTCAGATGGGCCTTCCCAACACAAATGTGTTCCTTCAGCTGAGTGTACATCTTGAAAGCTGTTTCCTGCTTGCCCCTGCTTCCAGGTTGCCCTGATGAAACACAAATAGCTCATACTGACCTGTCTGCTAGCTGAGCGCCTCATCCAAGCCCCCCTGCTACACTCCCATGGCTTCAGCTAAGAGCTTGAGAGATTATGATCCATGGAGGAAGGAACAGACACATCCATCCTAAGTGAGAATAAGAAAGGGAACCATAAAGCAAGAGACAGAACATACCCCTATATGATAAGAATTATCAATAACATTTAGGAGGAGGAGAGGCACAGGGCAGGGAGAACAGCAGCAGCCCTCTTTCTCCAGTCAGTGTGTTGCCTTTAGGAGAGGTAGAAGTAGCCCTCGCCTTCAATACTGATGAAATGCAGTGGAAAAGATATGTTAGACAAGAACAAAATTTGCATTGCCACTATATACTGCACATTGTGGTGTTCAAATCTCCTTCTTACTCACAATCTTTTATTCTTAGGGTGTTACGACAGAAAAGAATGTAAGAAATTAAAAAAAGAAGAAAAAAAGAGTGTTCTGCATCAGCATCTGTCAGCTAAAAAGTTTATTCACCAGAAACAAAATATACATTCAGCCAACCATACATTTCCTCAAGGGGTAATGCTAATACCTAGAAATTGAAAGAAGAGGGGAGATAAGGTAGCAGGAAACTCCCTCAGCTACTGTTTTTAAGTCTTCTCTGTGACCTTTAGCATGCAGCCTTGCCCTGCCCCCTCCCAAACCTCAAATTTACCACACCTTCCCTAAGCAACCATAGAAAATAAAGGGAACTGGAAGAAGAATAATCCCTTTTCTGCTGCAAGGCAGGTAATATCTTCACATCCTGCCATTCCTTCATCCAGTCTTCTTGATTCTCACACATGAGCAGTAAAACACATAACACCAAAGTGCCTTCTGTGAGCTTGGCTATGTCACCGGCTGCCAATTATTTTATGTAAGACAAATTGTGGTTACCACATGTTCTTAAATGAAAAAATTTAGATGAGAAGAGAATATTGTGTTTTACTCGTCTCTGTTGTCTTTATCTGTTGAAATACAACAGTTCCTATTTTTTCAGACTCCAGCAATTAGATCCAGTGTCTGTAATGCTGAAGAAAGTTTCTTTCAAATCTCTTATTGTGTTTTGTGATATTTTTCTATCAACAGCCACTTTTCTTGAACAATCCTTTTTATAAATATGGACTAATCTTAGGATTTTAGAGGAAGCAATTCTGCACCTATCATATACATTTTAGATTATAGAGCAATTTGGGGAAGATGAAAGAAGCACTTATTTTGAAGAATAACAGTTCTTCCATTGCTAGCAAAAGATATCTAACCTGAAACACATTGGCTTGTTTTTATGGTTACACAAAACCAATATGAAATTTAAAATTGCTGCTCTAAATGGCTCATATACACATATTCTGCCTTTTTTGTGTATAAAATCATTAACACCTTATTTATCTCAAACTATTTTTATTATATTGTTTTAAGTAGCATAGTAACAAAATAGAAGAAATGTTTTTTTTCTTGCAGAAAAGTTAACTTTTCCATAAGTTTCAAAGAAAAACCAGGTCTTTGTGGAAAATATTTTCTCACATAAAAAGACAAGAGTACTTTTTGAATCTTGAGCAGCTTCTTCAGTTTTTAGCAGATTTTAGATACAGACAGGTGATCTTGCCACTTTCTATGTCGTCTGAATTAATTCTATTGATGTATTTCTTTTTTTCTGTAATATATTCTCACTCTCTGTGCTTCCATAAATTTTATGTCTTTGTCCCATATTATCTAAAACCAGATGGTCATCTCACTTTTGAGACAGAAATTGATTATTCTGTGGTGATGGAGTTATTTCCAGTTCATTTCCCTTTTTTCTGCTCATTTCAAAAGATAAAGCTAGAACAGGAAACTATGATTTATTTTCATCTATTTCTGAGCAGATTGTTATAATTTAAAACCAGTTATAATTTAACTCTCCTTCTCACCCTGCTTCTCTCAGTTAACATAACCAAACATATTTTGTTTTTACTACAAATAAGAAATGTAGCATACTACAAACAGGCAAAGTTCTTTGAAAGATCCAGTTTATTTTCAGAGAGGAAATGCATCTCTTCTCATTATTGGCTCAGGCAGAATAGCACAAGCTTCCTTTTTATCCTCCATACATGTGAGTACTTACGAGCAGTGAAGAAGCCTGTAGAAATCAGAGGACAGTGTATGCTTATTGTCTTTCAATTTTTGGTCTTCTGATGAGATTTCAAGTTAAAAATGTAGTTGTAGTATACCTGTAACTATATTAGCTGGCCCATGGGTACTTTAAATTGAATGCACACAGTCTGATCTCAGCCGTCCAAAGCCTAGCTATCACATGGGTGTGATACAATCCAGAAACTTCTGTGGTGGTCCTTGGCCAAGTTAATAAATTATTAAAAACTGTACAAAGTAAAAGAAACAAACGAAGATTAATTGTTCTCAGTTTTGCAGATTGGAAAGAATTCAAAAAAACAAATCCAAGAATTAATGACACAAACTAAGAAGTGAAATGATGACATCACTCCAACCCATCACTCCATCCTACAGAGACTTTAAAACTTACAGAATACTTGACAACAACGGAAGTATCCTCAGTCTGGACATCTGTGTCACCATAAAGCCATCAAAGCCCTCACATCAAGAAGACAACTGCCCCCCTAACAGCCACATATTTGAGGAAAAGACAAATCTTATGCTCACCACTGATGGTATAACAACATAGCATGCTGTAATCAAAAGTTGGTTGATAGGCTTTAGACTGAGGATTCCCTGCCTTCTGCCTCAAGAGATCAGTGCACAAAAGCTGTGTGTTATCCTTTGTTATTGAAAATATCTAAAAAGGGGTTAGCCTTCAAGGCTTAAGAGAGCTTCCAGATATGATCCAGAAACACTCTCAAGTCTCAGAAATGAGAAAAAAAAAAATAAAACCCCACCTTAATGATTTTTTTAAAAGTCATAACTGTTGAGTAAGTCTCTTAGGGCATGGTTCTTGATGTCAGAACACTTACTGGTTTTTCATATTAGCAAAAGGAAAGTACAAGAGCACTCAAAAATATTTGTAGTATAGGGATCCCTTGTGTCAATATCTGGCTGCGCAGTTGGTGCCAACAGGGATTTGGTTTTTAAGGCCTCCAGAAATTGCGGCCTGAAAGGAAGAGACAGGATTCACCCACCTGACTGGGACAAATGCACCTTTGCCAACCAGCTACCAGCCTGTTGAGAAGAGCTTTAAACTAGGAAAAGTGCAGGAGGAAGATGATAACCCACAGGCAGGCGAGGAAGTGGTGGACCAGGCTGGTGAGGAACCATTCTTTATATGCTTCAGGTCAGGTACTCAGTCATGAAATTTATGGCAACTATTTCTCTAGACTGACATAAAAATATGGGGTTTTTTAAATGAGCTGGTTGGGACAAAGCAACACTAGATAATTTCTATTAAGTGCTGATAATACTTTTAGTTTTTCCTGTCAGCCTGAGATGGAAATGAGAATCCATGCTGTCAGACCTCAGGACAGCTTGTTGCAACACTTGAAATACGATGTCTGGCACACAGTGCTGCAAGCCCTCAGAATTGCTTCGTGGTCGTGGTCTAGCCAGGGACTGAAATCTCAAAAGAATTCTGCTAGATTAGGTACATATCTGGTCCACAAAAAAAACCTTGCACTCCAAACATTGCTCTGCAGTCTGTAGCTCTCATTATGCCAGGTGTGAGATTGTTCAGTCCCTTACTCAAGAGACGCCACTACTGCCAGAAGAATCACTTTCTGCAGAAAGACTGCCAAGGGTCCAAAATCAAATTGCTTCTACAACACCACAAAAGTGCTGCACATGCTTCCACAGGAGCATGTGCATATGGCTGTAGCATGGCCAAGATGGCAAAGCACATCTTAAGTGTTGTATCTGCAGACCTAGGACTGATGGAGTGTCACAATGAAATAACTGAAAGCAGTGAGCTCAATCTGTGCTACAAAGACTGAAGTTACTTAATGCGGCAGCAAAATATTTAGTTTACTCTCAGTGCTAACGAACTTTCAAAGAAGATAGACCTAACCCTGCTAGTGAATCTCAGCGATACTTCTGCAGGATGCACAATAAAAGACTAGGGCTTCCCAGTCCAACCTGGACAGAGAGATGTGCACACAGACCCCCAGAGTTTTACTATAAAAATATATATAGCATAAATAATTTTCAAGTGTAACTCACAACTTACCTCTCTGTTCGGACCTGGGAGACTTTCAGTGAACAGCCACCAATACCTTCTGTGATGGATTTGCCCTTGGCTTGGGGCCAACTCACACACACACTCTCACACAGTCCTCCCCCCCCCCAACCCCCCCCGGGGAAAGGGGGGGGAATTAAAGGGG